>NC_041222.1:32045119-32049609 GCF_002837175.3 Physeter macrocephalus
TTTTTTTTTTTTTTTTTTTGTGGTATGCGGGCCTCCCTCTGCTGCAGCCTCTCCCGTTGCGGAGCACAGGCTCCGGACGCGCAGGCCCAGCGGCCATGTCCCATGGGCCCAGCCGCTCCGCGGCACGCGGGATCCTCCCAGACCAAGGCGCGAACCCGGTTCCCCTGCATCAGCAGGCGGACGCGCAACCACTGCGCCACCAGGGAAGCCCTCCATATACTTTTTATATAAGACCATGGAAACCAAATTCTCAACTGGGAGCAAACTTAGGTTTTGCTATGAAGGTTTATGCTTGCCTGGCCTTAGAGTGGTAGGCCAGGAACTCAAGGTGCAGTTTTTTTCCTCTAAGTTACGTTCATTGATGCCACCCTGAAAAAATTTGGAGGGAGTATTTTTTGAAATAGATTTACCTCAATAACCCTTTAAAAATGCTTCAGGGTATGGGGAACATAACTGTCAAAATGTTATGCCCATCAACTCTTGTTGATTTAAGTGTAACTGATCAGGAGCAATACAGGAAAGAGCTGGGTACAAAAGACAAAAGGCCCGGGGCTATTTCATGTATTGTTTGTGGCTTATCATACAAAACAGAGAAAGTCTCACACTCACCCAGCCAAGGTCCCCTACTGTTCTCTCCTTTTAGTATAAATAAAAGATAGCTAGTTTCTCAACAGCAGCATTCTATCCTTAAGTGGGTACACAGTGATATTCTAATGGTCTCTGGAGCAGAGAATAATTCTGTGGCAGCTCTGACCTCCAGTCACCGGGTTCTCTGTAACTTAGTCTTTCATGGCCAAGGACTAAAATAATTATTCCGATTTATATTTAGCATCTCAAAATTGAAAGGATTCCATGGACAACAAAATAGTAAGTGATTTCATGAAGTGTTTTAGTATGGATAAAATAATAAACTATAAAAATACAAATCATCAGTAAACCTTTTTCTTTCTGGAGAACTATATCCAGAAATTAATGTAAGCATCTAAGGTGTGCATGTATGTTTCTTCACCCATCATCATGTTTGTGTGTGTGTCTGTGTGTGTGCATTCCACTGTTAAAGTAGACATGCAAAATAATATCAGATTTGCTACTATATGAAGTACTGGTTTCTTCCAAGAAATGTGTGCTTGCAGGGTTAATTCAGGAAGGTGAGTGGCCAACCACTACATTGCAATCATATCTCATCACCTTCAGCAGGAATAATTTACAGTTTAATCTTACATACAGGCGTATTAAATTAGTATTACTCATCAGAACTCGCTTATTAATAAAACAAGCCGAATTAGCCACTGGAGAATCATATTTGAAAATTCAATGACAATTTTACATTTTTAATAAAGGCTCAGAAATATTACTGCAGAGCAGGTGGTACAGAAAACTGAGGTCAAATTTGACATTCATTAATAACTGAAGTGTGGAACGTGACAGAGGTGAAAATTGATATTGATTTCTTTCCTCTAATATTCGGAAGAGTTCTAAAAGGTAAATAAAATGAGATAACAAGACATATCAAGTCTCACTGATTTCTTTGATCACCTCCTCCCCACATATCACTCCTTCGCCTACCATGTTTTGAATAATTCAATGCCCATAGTCTTTCCAGTTCAATGCATTATAAAACACACTCAAGCTGAGTTTCAATCATATTAGACTGAAAGCTGAATTTTTTATGAAGGATTATTTAAAACAAAATGCGTCTTGAGCCCAACAGCCTTTGAAACCAAACAATCCTGAGAGTTCAGTAAGGAAATGTCAACACTGTGGAGAATTTTTCGATTCAGAAAATTAAAGGAGCACCCCTTGGGAAAACGAAAGATGCTCAAATATAGATGTGAACACTGCAGATGCTCTGTTTGACAATGGTGTCTTTCAGCTTCCCAATAAAAAATTACATTGCTGACCACCCATTTGACTGAAAAGTGACTCATTTTACTGACAGACATCTGGATTGAGATGCCAAAAGAAAGAGGTCATTTCAAACTTCCTTTTTAATTTTAAGTCATAGCTTTATGCTGCAACTCTACTCGTTCAAAAGTTAGATCATGACCTTCCTATGACCTCCAAATAATTAATCAAAATGTTCTTCAATGGGCTATATAAAAAGCAGGCAGAATATTACTAATTATCACTCTTTCTCTTGAGTCATATAGTTCTTGTAATTTCAAGTAAGAGAAACTCAAATGTAAAGTGTAACAATAGCCAAGCATACCAGCACTATTATCTCACCATTCAGCAATTTTCTCTGCCAAGTCACCCTGAACCTTAGACTACTGAGAACGTCTTTTTAATTAATTGTTAAGGTTTCGTCTTTTGAGTTAAAAAATGGTCACAATTTTATAAGTAAAATTAAAGAAAAAACACAAAAGTAGGAGACCATCTGAGATATTCCCATTAGGCATTAAATATATATATATATATATATATATATATATATATCTACACACACACACACAATTTTAATATATATACATATATAAATGCACTGGGATAAATCTCCATCTTCTGTGTCAGTCGGACATAGGTCCGTTTTCTTAGGAACAGGGAACTCCTTTCACAATGTAAGTGAGGAAACTGGCTGGACCATCCCTCTTGAATATAATTCCATGTAGCCGCCATTTAAGGTTGTCTGGATCTTGGTCCCTTCTAGCAATCTACTACTCCAACACTGTGTTGTGTATCAAATTCAGGTCTTTCTGAAGCCAGGCTAGAAATACAAAGTGAGGTGAAGAACTAAGGTAACTGACCTAAAAGGAGGTGGAAGAGGAGCAAAACAATTTCCCAATTTCATTTTTTCCCATATTCTCTGTGTTTTACAAGGGAAAAAATATTTGGGTCTGAGTTCCTTTCATTCTTAACCATCGTTGGTTCAAAGTCTGAGAAAAAAAAAAAAGGTAAAAAAGAAAATATGGAGTCCAGAATTCCATTAGCTCTCTTGCATGCAATATCACAACTTAAAAGGCCTTCCAAAATGAAGGGATAAACTTTAAAAAATATAGCTCAGTCCTTTCAATCTAAACAAATAAACACTAAAAATATGTTTTGGAAATCCAGCAAACACACTAACCACAGTCAAACCAAAGGAAGGCTTATGGCTTACCAAATGACAGTGGCTGTCTAGAAGAGAGAGAAAGAGAATACTCCAAAATTCTATCTGACCTGGCAGAGCTCAGCACAGCTACTGTTCTTCTTTCCTAAAATCGAGGCATAAAGAATTTGAATAAAACTTTCCAAAATGTGACCCCCTGACTCCAAAAGCTGACTAAACAAGGGAGTGTCCAGAAATAAGGATGAAGAAAACTACTTAGAGAAGCCCCTTCTCCTATCAGTGGACCACCAGGGTTTACCTGGGTAATAAAATGATATTAGGCCTTTTTATCATCTTCTTTTTATAATTTATCCATTTAAATTTTAGTCAATATTTAAAAAATATCCAATCAGAATGACAGGCATTTCCAGAAGTATCAGTTTTTTAATCCTGACCCTTTTACAAATGTGAAAACTGAGGCTCAGTATAGCTGTCAAGGAATTTTCCTAAATCACTGAAGCTGTAAATTTGGGACCTAAGTCTAAATCAGTTTCTCATTTTATCTTGGCTAACTTCTTAAAATTCTGTTTAGGGACACGGGGAGGGGGAAGGGTAAGCTGGGATGAAGTGAGAGAGTGGCATGGGCATATATACACTACCAAATGTAAAATAGATAGCTAGTGGGAAGCAGCCGCATAGCACAAGGAGATCAGCTCGGTGCTTTGTGACCACCTAGAGGGGTGGGTTAGGGAGGGTGGGAAGGAGATGCAAGAGGGAGGGGATATGGGGATATATATATATACGTGAGCAGATATGGAGATATATATACGTACAGCTGATTCACTTTGTTATACAGCAGAAACTAACACAACATTGTAAAGCAATTATACTCCAATAAAGATGTTAAAAAATATATACATGAAAGCTATACTATAAAATAGATACAGTGATAATATATCTGAGAGCTGGAATTATGGCTGCTCTTTATTTTTGGTTTATTTGATTACATGATTTCTCTATAATGAATATGAATCCCTTGTGTAATAAAAGTTATTCAAAACCAAAAAAAACAAATTATGTTTAGGAAGAGAGGATAGAATGAAGGTTTGAGCATACAAATCATCTAGAAATCACTGAAGATACAGGGCCTGTAGTGCAGTTTCATTTGTAGTGGGTTTGGCTTGCTTTTTTTTTTGCAGTACGCGGGCCTCTCCCGTTGCGGAGCACAGGCTCCAGACGCGCAGGCTCAGCGACCATGGCTCTCAGGACCAGCCGCTCCGCGGCATGTGGGATCTTCCCAGACCGGGGCACGAACCCGTGTCCCCTGCATCGGCAGGCGGGCTCTCAACCACTGCACCACCAGGGAAGCCCAGCTTGCATTCTTGTATTTAGTTTTATTTATATACAACTATCAAAGAAGGAGAAAGAAGTTGGGTAATATTTGCATTTGCAACTATCAAAGCAA
>NC_041222.1:32049790-32057383 GCF_002837175.3 Physeter macrocephalus
GTTTACTGTTTACCACCTAGCAGATGACTATTTGTAAGTCTCACTGAGTATGCTAACAGAAATAAAAGCTTACACTGAGCTCTCATTTTACAAGAGTGAATTTAAATTAACTTCAGTAGCCAGAATTAATGAAACCAGGTAAATGATGCAAGGATATTCCACAGGGTATTCTGTTTTAATTAGAGATAGAAAATGTGAGTCATTAGAGGTTTTAAAAAATGTTGCATTCTATTACTTTCTCATATTTTAAATCTAGGAATATAGATGAAAAGTAAAAAATGTTAGCACATCAGTTCAGTTTTTAATGTATATCAGCTCTGAATTTATATTGAATGAATAGTAAAGAATCTGAATGAAGAACATAATCTGCAGGCATTCAGGTACAAGTAATAAATTTTATTAGAAGTTGAGTAGCTGTTAATTAGCAAGCAGCTATATAATTTACCATAAAGCCACTACAATTCAAACATTGTAGCATTACTACATGAGTGAACACATATACAAATTAAACAGAAAAGAATATCCACAAATAGTTCTAAGTATGTCTGGGAAGTTTGATTGTGATAAAGTGAAGTGATAATCTTTAAAATTGATGGCTAGAAAACCGCACACCCATTTAAAACTAAATAAAGTCTGTACCTCACACTACATACCAAAATAAATTACACCAGTTGCACATGTAAGAAGCTTGAAAGTTGCCACTTTATCCTAACAAGATGCGTCTTTTACAAATATTTTCTCCCACTCTGTGGCCTGTCTTTTCATTATCTTGACAGTGATTTTCACAGAGCAGAACTTTTCTATTTTAATGAAGTCTAGCTTATCAACTCTTTCTTTCATGGACTGTGCCTTTGGTGTTATATCTTAAAAGTCATTGCCATACCCAAGGTCATCTAGGCTTTCTCCTATGTTATCTTCTAGGAGTTTTATAGTTTTGTGTTTTACATTTAGGTCTGTGGTTCATTTTGAATTTTTATGAAGGATGTAAAGTCAGCGTCTAGATTTTTTTTTTTTTTTTTTACTACGGACATCCAGCTGTTTCAGCACTATTTGATGAAAAGACTATCTTTGCTCCATTGTATTGCCTTTGTTCTTTTGCCAAAGATCAGTTGACTGTATTTATGTGGGTCTATTTGGGGGCTCTTTATTCTGTTCCATCGATCTATTTGTTCTTTCACCAATACCACCCTGTCTTGATTACTGCACCATCGTAATAAGTCTTCAAGTTGGGCAGTGTCATTCCTTCAACTTTGTCCTTCTTCAGTAAGGTGATAGCTATTCTGGGTCTCTTGCCTCTTCATATAGACTTTAGAATCAGTTTTCCAATATCCATAAATTAATTTGCTGGGATTTTGATTGGGATCGCACTGAATTTCTATAGATTAAGTCAGAAAGAACTGACATTTTGATAATACTGAGTCTTCCTATTCACGAACATGCAATATCTCTCCATTTATTTAGTTATTCTTTGATTTTATTCATCAGGGTTTTGTAGTTTTCCTCCTATAGAGGTTGTACATATTTTATTAGATTTACACTGAAGCATTTCATTTTGGGCAGTGCTAATGTAAATAGTATGGGTTGTTTTTTTTTTTTTAACCTATTCCACTTGTTCATTATTGGTATATAGGAAAGCAATTGCCTTTTGTATATTAACCTTGGATCCTGCAACCTTGCTATAATCACTTATTAGTTACAGGAGTTTTTTGGTCAACTCCTGAAGATTTTCTACATAGATGATCATGTCATCTGTGAACAAAGACAGTTTTACGTCTTCCTTCTCAATCTGTACACCTCTTATTTCCTTTTCTTGCCTTACTGCATTAGCAAGGACTTGCAGAACAATATTGAAAAGTTATAATAAAGGAAGACATCCTTGCCTTGTTCTTAAGCTTAGTGGGAAAGCTTTGAGTTTCTCTCCAGTAAGTATGATGTTAGCTATTGGTTTTTTTGTAGATAGTCTTTATCAAGTTAAGAAAGTCCCTCTCTATTCCTAGTTTACTGAGAGTTTTTATCATGAGTGCATGCTGGATTTTGTCAAAGGCTTCTTCTGCATGTATTTATATGGTTGTTTTTTCCTTTTTTGTCTTGGATGGATTATATTAATTGATTTTCAAATGCTGAACCAGTCTTATATACCTGAGACAAATCCCATTTGGTCATGGTATATAATTCTTTTTATACTTTTTTGGCTTCAGTTTGCTAACATTTTGTTGAGAATCTCTGACACAATTTTTATCACATTTCTACTATAAAAGTTTTGGGATTCTAACGAATTTAAGCTATTAATTAGTCTTATCAAATTGTGCTTTTTATTCAAAGATACACCAGAGCAGAACCCTGAGGGAATGGATGGCGAATGGTAAGGCCTGAATTTACACTTCTTTTATTATTTATATCCTGGTGACTCTGTCTCTCAACAAGTGTTTACAATTGATGTTTATTTTTTTGGAAATTAGATATAGCTCACTCCATTCATTCATTCAACAGATTCTACAGCAGAAGGGAGGCTTCTAAGGAGGTAGGTTGTATTAGTGGGGCTGCAGGTTATTACAGGGGAACCAAGCAAGTCCTCATAATGGAGAAGGTGATATTTGAGAAAAGACCTAAAAAAGTGAGTGGATGAGTAATGTAGATACTAAAGAGAACAGCAATTCAGGTAAAGGGAACAGCAAGTGAAAATGTCTGCCTACTATACTTTTTGAACATCAAGGACTAAAGAGTATAAGGTGTTTGGAAAAGAGTGAGCAAGGAGTAGAGGTGGAGGAGATGAGCTCAAATATATAATGTGGAGGGTAATCATGTAGCAACTTTCCAGCATTTTAAGAACTTCAGCTTCAACTATGATGAGAGGGGAAGACACTGAAGTCACATAATTCTTCTGACTTATATTCTCAAAGGGTTCTCCATCCACTGTGTTAAGGACAGATTTCAGAGGGATAATAAGATTAGAGACAAGGAAATCTTAATCCTGAGTGGTAATAGTGGAAAAATTGAGAAATTGTCAAATTCTGGTTCTATCTCAAAGATAGGGCTGACACATTCTGCTTGTGTATGGGATGTGAAAGGAGAGAGAAAGAAAAAAGTCAAAGATGAATCACATTTTGTAACTGAGCATCAGGAAGAATGGAGCTACCCTTTTCTGCTTTGGAAAGTCTACAGGAAAAGTATGAGTGACTATGTGTGTATTTGATTGGAAGGTATATTAAGTTTGGGATGTCTATTAAATGACAAAACAGACATATTCTGTTAGTAATCAGTCTTGTTAGGTGGACCCAGTCTGTAAAGGACAACTATCAACTTACCTAATCTGCTCAATTTGAAGACCCATAAAGGACTTTGGGGCATTAGTGTGAAGAGGGTTTCCTTTTGCGTTTGTATGTATGTGGGTTATTTGCTTTGACCCTGTGGTTAGGCTAAAGTAGCACTATTCTGGGCTTTCGTCTTTGGCAACTTTTTTCTTACCAAGAAGCTTTTTTATTGGTATCAATTTTTTATTGATGCCAAATGAGTATTTGCCCGGTTCTTCATGTCCTGATCATTTAACTATTTTCCTCGTTTGTACAGCCACAAATTTGGTTAGTATTTGTTAATTTCACCCTTCAACTTGGACACACTTGAAGTGAAGTGAACTCCCACCACACTGATGGTAGACTCCATCTGAGCATGTTCAAAAGAGCAAAGAAGGTTGTCCCCCGGGAGGGTACTATCAGAGGCTGATTGACAGTATCTGTGTTGTAGACCAACTTAAGGGCAAACACATTCGGTTCTTACGCTTTCCTGCTCCTGATAATAGGCAATGGCAGGCTCCGGATCACAATGTTTGAACCCAGCAGGAATAGTGTTGCACTGTATGTGGCATGACTATGATAAGGGGTATATATCTTATCTAGCATGTATCTTCTTTTTTATGCTACACAAATACAAGGCTGTCACTTTCTGAGACAATAAACTTTCTCTGGCTGTGACAGAATCAACGCAGATAACAAGTCAGAAACATTTCTGAATTAAGTGATTTGGGTTCCTTGACCAGTTTAAAAAAAAAACTGTTTTTCCTCTTTGTTTCACATTTAAACAATATGAGTTAGTCTAAACTATATGACCAAAAAATAGAACTACTAAAATAACAGGGCCTTATCATTATTATTTTGATATAATTAATAATAGAGGGATATTTTTTACTAATAAACCAGCATTTAGTAACAATAAGCCAAACATTAAGCCTTTAGAAAATCTGTGAGCTCCTTCATCTCCTACAATAACTGTGAGATTGGTACCAGTATTTATCACCATTGATGAAGAAACTCAGTTTCTGTCTTCAGATGAAGACACTGCGGCACAGAGAGGTTAAACGTAACTTGCCCATAATTGCCCTAGCTGCTATGCTAGTCTGCTTCATCAACTACTATCACCACTAACACATTTATTTAATTGGACTTTAAATTCAGATAAACAATATTTCCTGGTTGCAAGGAAATCATTTAACAAGCCCAGATTGCAATGCTTGAAATGCAAGTCTGAGCCCAAATCTGAGAACCCTAAACCATGTGATCACTAAAAATACTGAGTATCTATTCTGAGCCTTATAATATGAGTTTGCATTTAAAATAACAGGTCCTATTATGAATAAGTGTACAAATGGCATTCTAGGAGGGAATATATCCAACAGGTGTTTTAAATTCCTTTAGTGGCAATGAAAAAGTATGAAGGCATTTCCTGAAATACTAAATGAGCTGATTTGCTTTTGGTGGGTGAACACTGAACTTTGTTTACAAAACTTAACCTGAACTGAAAGTATTTGCTAAGTATCCTGCTTTTACTCAAAGTTAGCCTTGTTATCTCCTTTAACAAACAAGAATGGTAAGACACAGTCTCAGTTAGTATAGTACGGATAAATCATTTGCAATCTTGGGTAAACTTGTACCTTAACGAGTGTCTTCAATTTTGGGAAGACATGAATTCACAACTGCCATTTTCTATGCATATTACTGTCATATAAACTAATTCCAGCAAGATAAAGCTATAGTTAGGTAGATCCTTTCATAAAGTGATACAGTCACTCAGGAATACTTTATAACCTAAAACGACTGGATAGTCAGTAACCTATGAATTATCCTAATGCTGACTCATCTGAGAGGTCCTTTATTCCAATGACTTTTGCTGCTATCCTTCTCTTTTCCTTTTGGGATTAAGAACTATGCATAAAGTCTTACTTACTCTACGGTTCACCTTTTACCTTTCCTGTCATACAACTCGTCACTTTCCCCATCATATGCCACCAAATGCCAGAAAGAAATCTGAGGACTTTGGGGTCATGGCACAGGTATTTCTAAAGAGATGAACACCTGTTCAAAAATCACTAATCCAAGAATAAATATATGGGGAAATGAACTGGGGAAATGATTAGAATCAACTGAAACTGTGAGAGGCCAGCAGGGCAGATATGTGTGCCTGTATGTGTCTTAAAGAATAATGTTCTCTATGAGAAAAAAATGCTTTATCACCCCAAACTTTAATCCAATTAATATCTGGGAATATATTTCAAGACCACTTGTATATATGTGTATGTACATAATGTTAGCATTGTATATTATTTGTGTTATGTTCTCCCTTCTATTCATGGGAATACGTTGCCTTTAAAGTTTAACCTTTCTTGTTGATTTTGTACATGGATAAAGGTTCACACAGTAAGATAAGTTCAAGGATTTCTTTCTCCAATACCATTGATATTAATTCCTATTACTTAATATCTTTTTGATAGATTTGCAGATGACAGTCCAAGATAGTTCTGCCAATGGAAATCACAGGACTACCAAATATGGAAAAGACTTTGGAACACTTACAGTGTGTTTTCATGGTCTGCATCAGAATTCTACAGAAGGCTTTTGGCTGAATTGGCAGTCAAATGAGAATGGAAAGTTAGTGTTATCCGTTACTTTCAGTTTGGTATTTTTACTTTTCTACTATTCTACTATGTGTTAGAAATTACATAAAAATCAGGAGAAGACAAATGGTTAAGAAAAAAATATAACCTGTCATGTTAAAGACACTCAGCACTTACCTAGACTCACAGGAGCACAGAATGTGACAGCTGGGTTGTGAGAGCTAACCTTGTTCCAATTCCCTCATTTTACTGATGAAAAGCTTTGAGGCTCAAAGAAGGAAGTGACCCTGCCAGAAGCATACCATGAATCAGTGATGAAAGGGAGACTCCTTGGGTTCTGTAAAGCCATGCCTCTGTGCACAAGGTATTAAAGAAGCATTAATTAAGTGCCCCTTTACCTAAGAACATGGAGCTTAATCATAGGGTTTAGGGTTCTTTTGTTTTCTTTTGTTTTCTTTTTTACATCCTTGCGGGCCTTAGTTTTTATTTGCTCTCTTGAACTGGATTTACAAGACATTTATTTCCAGTAGCCCTTATTTTTTTGGATTGTAGGCTGAATCTTTAAGAAGTTGGGGAAGGATACTGAACTGCCAAAAGTTAACAGATTATTGGCAAAGAAATAGACATAATTATAATGCCAATTTCCCTGGGTATTCCCTGTGTACTTTAGGGGTAAAATAGTATTTGTAAAGTGATTTCAAAATGTGCAAATATTACCTGTGGTACATAACCTACTGGTTAAGAGCACTAACTCTGAAATTAATTTGCCTGGATCTTTTTTTCCCAGCTCCACCACTTATTAGTGGTGGGACTTCAGGAATGTTACTTCTTTGTGTTTCACTTCCTCTTTGAAAAATGAGGGGTTAATAACCTCACCCATTTTACAGAGCTGTGGCGTGGAGTTAATACATGTAGACTGGTTAGGAATCTATGCCACTCTTAAGTCTTTTAAAATCAATCTTACTATAGTTGTTACTATTATTATTATTTCGTTAGCTGTCTTTGAAAAAGTTTGCCAGCAGTACTCACTTGCTTTTCTTTTTGTTGTATATTCTCTACATCCCACTAAAGCTTTCTACCAAACCCTAAGAGGCTGTTTTCAGATATTTTACACCTCTTTACCTGTTTGTCACAGCAAAAGTAAAAGGAGTTTGGCTCACCTTGATCGAACAAACCAGAACTTTGGTTTTCTCCTATTTATACACATTGGTGAACAGATGTGAAAAAACGACTCCATGGGGCTTTCAGTCTGGAGCCAAATATCCAGGCTGTATGTAACTCTACACTATTATGCACAGATGTTGGCCCCTTAGGACCCAAAAGAATCTCAACTAAGCCCATCATTATTTCAGGAATATGCAGAATGCTTTTTGTGAAGTAGTTGAACACAACAGAAATACAAAAAAAGGCAGAGGTGTTTTGTATCACAACTTTTTGAGAAATGCTCAGAGCTCTAAGATGTAGCTGACAATTTCCCCATCAGGTATAGCTTTCAAAGTTACCATAAATTTCACCATAAATACATTTTTTCAGCAATGGCAATAATGCGGTGACTATACTGCTCAATTCCTCACAGCGTCAGCATTAAATACATCAAAAGGGTAAGTTAAAATATCTGTCTGATTGCTTCTGACATAACCCCGAGATCTCTTTTATTTCTGTACTGCATCAGTTATAATGTGGAACATTAAGACAAATTATTTCTAAAC
>NC_041222.1:32058620-32096606 GCF_002837175.3 Physeter macrocephalus
AATCTTACTATTGTTGTTACTACTATTATTATTTTGTTAGCTGTCCTTGAAAAAGTTTGCCAGCAGTACTCACTTGCTTTTCTTTTTGTTGTATATTCTCTACATCCCACTTAAGCGTTCTACGAAACCCTAAGAGGCTCTTTTCAGATATTTTATACCTCTTTACTTGTTTGTCACAGCAAAAGTAAAAGGAGTGTGGCTCCCCTTGATCGAACAAACCAGAACTTCGGTTTTCTCCCATTCATACACATTGGTGAACAGATGTGAAAAAACGACTCCATGGGGTTTTCAGTCTGGAGCCAAACATCCAGGCTCTGTGTAACTCGACACTATTATGCACACATGTTGGTCCCTTGGGACCCAAAAGAATCTCAACTAAGCCCATCATTATTTCAGGAATATGAAGAATGCTTTTTGTGAAGTAGTTGAACATAACAGAAATACAAGAAAAGGCAGAATTGTTTCGTATCACAACTTTTTGAGACATGCTCAGAGCTCTAAGATGTAGCTGACAATTCCCCCATCAGCTAATGCTTTCAAAGTGACCATAAACTTCACCATAAATACATGTTTTCAGCAATGGCAAAAACGCGGTGACTATACTGCTCAATTCCTCACAGTGTCAGCATTAAATACATTAAAAGGGTAAGTTAAAATATCTGTCTGATTGCTTCTGACATAACCCCGAGATCTCTTTTATTTCTGTACTCCATCAATTATAATGTGGAACATTAAGACAAATTATTTCTAAACACTAACAAGGAATGCAGCAACAAGTGGCAGACAATCAAGGTGAATTTTGCCATAGCATGGTGCTTATTTTGTTACAAGCAGGAATGCAAACCCAAAGGATGTAATTTAGAGGAAACTCTGTCCTGTCTAGTCTCTAGGAACTAGAACAAGGACACTGAGAGGAGATGATTCTGGGTAAATCAAACCGTTTTCTCCAAATTACAGCTGAATAACAGGGAGCAAACTCCCATGGAAGGTTGTGATCTTCTTGAAGAAAGCTAGGAGGTTGCCCTGGTTAGGGTCTTCCATATACAGTTATTCAAGCTCAGACTTGATCATCTGTCAGGGATGCTACAGTAGGGAGAGTTTTGCCATAGCTGTGAGACTCAGCAAGATCACTTCCAACTCTAAAACCTACAATTTTAATTTAATCACCAACACCAGCCATCATTAAGTGACCTCAAATAACTCCAAATCTGTTCATCTACTCACATATTCTTTACACAGTCAACAGACCTCAAGTGATTACTACATGCCAGACACAGTTCTAAGACACAGAATAAGGGATAAGAAAGGTATCAACCTCTGTCACTGTGGGGCTTGAGTTCTTCGGGAAGAAGTTCATCTAAATACAAATAGACACCAAAGATAATATTTGTTTTTATTATTATTCTGTGAAAGAAGTAAGGTAATCTGATAAATTGGGACTAAGTTAGGCTAGTAGGACAATCAAGGAAAAAATATCTTTAAGAGATGAGTGCCAAAGAATAGAAAGGAATCATTTACGGAAAATTTTTCTGGAAATAATATTTCCAAAAAATGGGAACAGTAAATACAAAGGCCCTGAGGCAAGATGAAGCTTAACTACAATCAAGGAACAAAAAGAAGCTAAAAGGTTAGGTCAGGAGGTAACCACACAAATTTACACCAGCTGGTCCCTAACTTCAAGTCTACGTGGATATATTCTTGAGGTGAGTTAGATATATCCAAAAAAAAAAAAAAAAAAAGTTGACTCGAAAATAACCCTGGAAATTCTGAGTGAGACTCTCGACAAAGGCACAGCCATATTAAATGTCACAGCCATCATTCTCCACAGCTTCACTCTGGCCATCACTTGCAGGCATTTAACGGGGTGTTTAATATCCTCTCTAAAATACTGGGCAGGAAGAACAAACATCCTAGCATGTCTGCAACGTGCACCTAGTGTCTCACAACTGAAAACTGGCTGGAGCTCACCCTGCTGACGGCTTGGCCAGCAGTCCAGCATTTAAAGCCTTGAATTCCTGTCCGTTCATCTGAGGTTGTGTTTATGTCTCTCACTTAAGCAGTTTTCAACACACTTCTGTGATTCTTTTGATAAGTGAACGTGCAGGTGTATGTTTGGCTCTGCCAGGGACTGTGTCCAGATCTGGTCTTTATTGCTAAAACAGACATCTTGGAGTATTTGAATTGCTGCATATGCCATATTTACTCTTGCGTAGGTAGGCCAATTTTCCTCCAGCTAAAGATTTCTCCCTGCTTACTCCTCCACTTTCCCCCATTGCCTATGCTAAATAATTCAGCTCACTTCTCCAAAAGTGACTGTGAGTCACCCAACCCATCTATGTTCTTTCAGGGTTAGAGAGAAGGTCAAAACATGCAGAAAAAGGAGTCTACATGCAACAGACTTAGAGGAAAACTCTGGAAAATCTCAACAGATCAAAATAATCACTTTTTCATTTTTATTTTGATCTCATTTCCTGGAAAAGGCACACAATTTGGGGAGACTAGTTAGGCAAGGGAGTGAAAAATTCATTGCAGCTAGCCTGTTTCAAAAGTCTCCTCTGAAGCTCAGGTTTTGAAACCTTTACAATTATGAATTGGAAATCCATGTGTTACATAATGCATTTCTGGAAAAATGCCCAAGACACATATGTGCTCTACAAAGCTCTAATACTAACATTAATCTAATGAATGGTATATTAGAAAAGTGATTTGTGTACATCCTAATGGAAAGCATATTTTCTGAGCAAAGCTTGTGGACTGAAATGGCAAAAAATAATCCATCCCCTAAACAAGCTTCCAGCTACCACATCAACCAATAAGATAAATTGGTGCACCTTCACAGAATGCCGAATGATCGCTCTGCTTTCTGTTGCCCAGGGAAAGCATTTTCCAAATCTTGTGCAGGTGTCTGAGAGAGACTACCTAAAAGGAAAGAAACTGAATTCTCCTTTTTGAGCCCCTGGATGACTCTTTTCATATATAAGCTTGTTTTTTTTAATATCAGTTCATTTTTCAAATGCAGCAAAATCCAAACCCCTGTTTATCCCAGGGGGTTAATTTGGTTAAACTTGATACATCACACTGTGACTGGCCTCATATTTTACTCCAAAAGACATAGCATCTTTTATCTTTTATTTATAGTGATCTTCATATTCATTTCTCAACTGAGGCACGCATTTCACGGTGAGCTTGCATTGATCTCTTTTTTTCTCTCTCTTTTTGTAACGTATACTTTTTGGTCCTTAAGAAATAGCTCTGATAGAAGTTTGCTTTTTTCTTTTTTAAGGAAAAGCAAGAGTTTGAGATTGCTGATTTTTTTTAATCTGCTGAAGAGAGAATCAGCCTTTGTCACACAGTAAGTGACTTGGCTTGAAATAAAATCTGCATCCCACTATTTTTTTTAAGTGCATTTGTCTTCAAGAGATGGAGTCTGACTTGAATGTTTCATGTAGCTGACTCCTGATTATTAACAGGTGAGAGTGAGGACGGATCTAAAGAGAGGCTTAAATGACGTAGGAGATGAGAAATTAAATGCTCTTTGCCAACTACAAATGAATTCGTGGGTAGAACCTAGAGTCAAGGCCAATAGATTCATAATTGCATTTTAAGGAATCTAAATCCCATCTAGTTGTCCTGAGAAGCAGCCAAAAGGAACTGCAAATCAAGGTGTAGACAGAACCTAGCTGTCTGGCAACCACAAGAGCCCCGTGTCTCCTGTCTCAAGCTGTCAGTAGGGGCAGAGTCAAATTTAAAGCTGGAAATCCCAGGGATCCAGTCACTTTCGGGTTGACCCATGAAGATTAACGCACACCCACTGTGCACCAGAGCCAGCAGCTGAATTTAGACTTTTAGATTCAAACGAAATTAACCCATGACTCCTCAACTTCAGCTCCCACTTCGAGGTCAAGTTGCTCCCCTTCAGGCCTTATTTTCTCCACAACCAGTGTTCTCCTAATACAAGTGGCATTTTTCTTTTCTTTCCCAAACTCTTTCTTGGGCCCCACATATCTTTTTGAGTCTGATCATCTGTTCCGTTTCCTCTTCCCCAGGGGAAACGTGGGTAATGTCCTCTGTTATGCTTCAGAATCAAAGATGCTCTGCAAATATCTGCCTAAAGTTATTATCATGCTGCACGTAGATCTTTGGTCTTGAGTGCATATTAAGAAATACCCTCCTCATCTTGTACTGCTTCTGGCATGATTACAAATTAGCATTCTTCTATGGGAAGATCTAGAGAGCACAAAAATGATAGTTTTATGAAGAGACTTTGTGATAGGAGATAGCTTGATAAAAAGGATTAAGCATTGGAACTCGGGTCCATTAGCAGCTCCGTCACTGGCTAGCTGCAAATATTTGAGCAAACCACTTAGCTCTCTGGTCCTCAGTTTCCTCATGTAAAATAAGGTGTCTAGGGATGAACAATTTCTGCAATCTCTTCTAGCCCTAAGATGCTGACACAGAAAAGAGAAGGAACACTATTTTGTTAACTCTTTCTCTAGTCAGAGATCCCTACCACATTCCAGCACCATCTCCCTTTCTCAGACTGGATTTCCAGCAAGGTGGTGGAAGGCCCTTACTGGGTTAATTTCCTTCGCTTTTGGTTTAGATTCCTCTGGCACATTGTGTCCAGCCTTAATATTTTACACGGTAAGCCATATCATCTTTTATCTTTTATTTATAGTGATCCTCATATTAATTTCTCAATAGCAGCTGTTGAGGCAGGAGGGACAAGTCATTGATCTTCCAATTTATCCGCTACTCTTACATATCCTGAGGTCGAGGCAGACTGGGGAGATTGATGGAGACCTGGCATCCGCCCAGCAGCTGTGTGCTCCTCATGCATGAAAATCAACCACAGGAAACTGAAGTTCGACAACTGGCAGCAATATCAGCCACCTCTGTAATAAATATAACAGGCCGTTCTTTAATAATTGAACGGGTGTCTGGGATTCGGTAATGAAAAAGCTCCTGTACGAGAGTGCCAGTGGAACTCTGGACTGGCCAGGAGCTGGTAGATTTGGGGAAGGGGGTGGAAGTGGGGACGCTGTTTGCAGATGTCAGCTTCTCATACGGCAAACATTCTTATTCCTCGATTCTCAAGCAAGTCAAGATATAGAGTAAGCAATATTTCCTTCACTTTTTGTAAAGCCAAATACTTTTTATGAAATATTTTTTAAAATTCTGCAAGAAAAACAACAGATCCTCCTCAGATCATGTTATTGCCCAACAATGTGAAAGGAAATGGTCAATGGAGCTGCATACACTACACTGGTCACAGATACCAGGTGAACAGTTGTGTCCGGAGAGCTCTGAATCACTTACCAGGTCCTCACAGGGACAAACCACTAATCAATTCCTAAAGGAAGGTCTTCATTCCTTGTCACGGCTGAGCAGTGGCTTGCATCAGGCCTCCTTGTGGTCTCACTTGTCTCGAGCCCCCGACAGCAGGTTAACCCTGAGCTGGTTGCCTCTTGCAACCAGCAGTGGCCTGCTCCTCAGGTAACCTGTCCTGCTTAAGCTCAGGTGTTGCAGACTTATTTGATCAACAGCTTTGTGTCTGTCTGGATTAAAACCCACCCGCTGAGGCTTAGCTCTCTCTCTTTCATAATCTGTGGCTGGAGAAACATGCTAAATGTAGAAGCAGAGTTTCCCGTGTTAGGCCACATACACGATACTGTGGCGGCAGGTCACCAAAGAGCCCACCTGTGGGGCTGATGCAGAGCTGTGTGCAAGCAGAGCTTCCCCATCAGCAGCCTGTAAACTACCCTGTGCCCTTGGTTATTACACAGCATGCATACTGTATAGACACACATATTATCTCTGCTTTTTTTTTTTTTTTTAAATAATAGAGTGACTAATAATGTCCTCCAGGGGTAAACTGGAGTGTCAAGCTGCTCAGAAATTTCAGGCACAGCATTACCAGGAAACTATTTACTTCTAACAAAATGTGTTACAAAGATTTGGAGTATACATGGGGTCTGAGCAATGTTATGATTTTCACGGACAGAGCCTCACAAAGGGTTCTGCCCAGTGTGTACTTTCTCTTCCTCTGATAAACAGAGACTGAGTGGATCTCTTTGAGTGTTGAAATCACAATAAATATATCAAATGACTTAATCTCATCTGGGACCACTGTCTGATATAAATAGACAATAAAAATATATAGTTCTTCTAGCAGGTATGAACACTTTATACATTTCTTGATTTTGATTCTCTTTGCTCCTTGAATTTAAATACTATTTTCCCTTTTTGTTCTGTAATCAGGCTTCATTCCACAGTTATTTATAGGTATTGATAAATAAAAATTCAAGTGGAAACTGATTCCTCAACAAAAAATAAGACATAGAAAATGTAATATCATCTTGTGCAAAGCAGGTCAGACTCACTGAAAATGATGAGCATATTTTCTGGACAACACCTCAGACAGTGTTATTATTAGCAGTGTGGTAGAAACAGGAGGAAGAATAATATAATAAAGTAGTAGTAATGATACCGTGTGCTCCTACGGCACACGACCATCTTCAAAACATCTGTAAGTACATTGTTTCCCTTAACCTTCAAAACAATCCTATATGGTAGGCAGGCCTGGTGTTCTGATTCCCATTTTGTAGATGAGGAAACTAAATTCCAGAGATATTAAAGCAATTCACCCAACTAAGAAGCCCAAGAATCAGGGTCTCTAAGTACAGGTCTAGGCTCCTCCTCATGAACTGGTGAGACATAAAGTAACAACACTAATAATCGAGAAAGAAACCAAGAACAACACATCCCCAGAACTCTCCTGGTAAGAGGAGTTTGAAGGTAGCTATTGTTGCATGAGGGTTATTAGAAACTAAACAAGAATTTTGGGATTCAGTAAAATGTGTCAGTCCATCGGGTAAAGTGTAGGTAATTACAAAATGGAATCCGTAAGATGTCATACAATTTGACATTTCCTGAAAATAATTCATATTTGGAGAAGTAAAGTCTATATATGTCTTGAAACTGTTCAAAAACATGATCCCTAAAGAAGTATCCTGCTTGCCCATGTTTTATAGCCTTAGCTGCAGAGTTTATGTGAACTCTCTGGCTGTTCCCATCTCAAATACTATTTTCTATGAGACAGGAGCACTGCAATATATGACTATTTTATGGAAGCAGAGTTCTGGAGTATTTGGGGTCCATACACAGGAAAATCACTTCATAGTAAGCACATGAATGAGGGATAATGTAGTGTGGAGGGTCAGGATAATTGATGTCAGTCATGAGGAAGGGGGTACTTTGCAGCCATAACTCTCCCTGCTGGAAGACTGTAAATTTCTAGGCTCCTGCTCAACACTGGCTTCATGCAGTAGAGCTCAGAGGCCCTTGGGGTGGCGAGGAGGGTGGGGGCTTGGGTGGGGTGAGGGAGGTCAACCTGGTGCTGGACCTATAAAAACCTTCTCTCTGCCTCTGAGAATCAGGATTATCAGGTGAATGATTTAGGCAGCCAGAGGATTCTACTCAGTAAAAGTTCAACCATGTTAGCAAATCTTTGAAGAGTGACCAATAAAAATACATAAAATGGCTGGATGCAAGTGTGCAAACAGCCTAAGCTTACTGCACACACAATTATCTTTGGTTTATTTACATGCCCTTCCTTAAAATGCAGCCTGATGTTTCCACGTGAACAAACTTTAAATATGCCAATGTGAATCAAGCGGTATAGAGGAGACAAAAAATGGGAAAAGTGATAATACAAATTTGAATGATAAAAAACAAACTTGGGCTTCCCTGGTGGCGCAGTGGTTCAGAGTCCACCTGCCGATGCAGGGGACACCGGTTCGTGCCCCGGTCCGGGAGGATCCCACATGCCGCGGAGTGGCTGGGCCCGTGAGCAATGGCCGCTGGGCCTGCGCGTCCGGAGCCTGTGCTCCGCAACAGGAGAGGCCACAACAGTGAGAGGCCCATGTACAGCAAAAAAAACAAAAACAAAAAACAAAAAACAAACTTGATGTGCCTTTAAAATGGCCAAGTAGTCCCTGAAGAAGAAAAATGAAGCATTCTAAGGCAGAACAGCAAGAAAGAGTATTTACTACCGCTAAGAATATTAATAAGAACCTGCATCACTGGTTATTTAAAAATTCAGTAAATTTCCTTTGCTTTATCGGCACTAAAAGCTACCTAACATAAATCCCAGAAATGCTGAGAAACATGCTTGTCAAACCTTTGCAATAGCTTGGGACTCTGTTATATAAACTTTGGGAGACTATTAAACTTGACGTAGAAAGCCCTTTGAAAATAGATGTTCTTATCTGTTCTAGCATATTCGTCCCCTGTAGGAGAGTTGTGATTCAAAGAACAGTAAATAGTAATTTTTTTAAAAGTAGTTGAGAAAACACAGCACTTCAAAAGGCTTAAATCTGGAAGCACTTCAAATATGAGGTTTAGGATTACTAGTATGGTTTCCTAATCTCCTCATTATTTGAGAATGAGGGCACTTTTACATATATCTCTCTTTGGAATCAATGGAAATATCAATTAAATGTTATAAATTAAGAGAATCTCCCTTGGGATATGAGATCGTATTATATAAATGATGGCCTTCTGCTAGTGGTTAACAATTCTTCTTTAATCAATCCAGAGAGGCTTCCTAAGCCCAAGAAATTTGGTAGCAATAGTTTAGGGCTCATTTAAGCATTTATGAGATGCTACAATCATTAGAACTGCATTTATCTTTGAAAAAAGATGATTTCTGTATATGAGTCATGTTTACCACAGTGATACCAACAAAATCTCTCAACCTCCACAGAGAACTTCCAATTTTCTCTCACTCCTGCTCTTGCTATGTTTGCACAGTCTCCCTGTGCATGAAGCATTGAGAAGGTATCTCACCAGAGTCACCAGCAGCCACAGGCAAACCACTCATCACCAGATACCACTGTTGCCATTGGGTATCAGTGCAACCAGAGACATGTACTAGAGCCTCTGATGGGTTACAGTGGGGCTATGATCCTCAAGCACAGTGAAGCCATAGAGGTTCTGGGTAGATGTAGGGTAAATTTTATTTTCTCCTTTTCTGTAACATGTTGCTAGAGGGATATCAAAAACTATTGCTGAAATATCAGTAAATATGGTTTTTTTACCTTTTATTAAGAGTCCTATCTCTTTTAAGAACTGTGATGTATTTTTTGAGGGAAATAAACTATAGGAAAATTCAACTGACAGAGATCATACTGTACTTGACTTTTCGGTTCTTTGCTACATTTATTTGTTGAGACAAACGTCTATTCTTACCCTTTTTTAAATGGCTCTATTAAAATATAACTGACACACAGTAAACTGCACATACTTAACACAATTTAAGTTCTGAAATATGCACATACCCATGGAACTGCCAACACAATCAAGAAAAGGAACATATCCATCACTTGCAAGTGTTTTTATGCCTCATTCATAAAGCCCCCTTTTTTTCCCCTACATTTCACTCCTCCACATCCCCAGGTGACCACTGATATGTTTTCTATCATTATAGATGTGTTTGTATTTTCCTAGAAATTTATATAAATGGATTCACAGGGTGAGGACTCTGTTGTCTGGCTTCTTTCACTCACTGTAACTATTCTGACAGTAATTCATATTTTTGTGGGTATCAGTAGTTTATTATTTTGTTTTGCTGAGTAGTGTTTCACTGTATGAGTATACCACAGTATGTTTATTCATTCGCCTGCTGATGGATGCTTGAGGTTGTTACAATTCTGTCTATTAAAAATAAAGATATTGTGATGATCCACGTACAAGTCTTTGTATGAACATATGCTTTCATTTTTCTTGCATAAATATCTAGGTGCAGAAAGGCTGGATCATACGGTAGGTGTATGTTCAACTTATAAAGAAAGAAACAGCCAAACTGTTTTCTGAAGTGACTGTACCATTTTCCTTACCACTAGCAGTGTAAAAGACTTCCAGTTCCTACACTGCCTCACCAATACTTGGTGTGGTTGGACTTTTCTAATTTTAGCCATTCAATAGGTGTGTAGTGGTATCTCCTGTGGGTTTAATTTTCATTTAGCTAATAATTGATTACATTGAGCAACTTCATGTGCTTATTTGCATCCATACACCTCCTTGGCAGGATCTCTTTTTAAATATTTTTATCCATGTTTTTAATTTTAATTTTTTTTTGTGTGTGGTACATGGGCCTCTCACTGTCGTGGCCTCTCCCTCGCGGAGCACAGGCTCCGGATGCACAGGCTCAGCGGCCATGGCTCACGGGCCTAGCCACTCCATGGCACGTGGGATCTTCCCGGACCAGGGCACGAACCCGCGTCCCCTGCATTGGCAGGCGGACTCTCAACCACTGCGCCACCAGGGAAACCCCATGTTTTTAATTTTAAAAAAATTTTCTAATTACTGAGTTTTGAGAGTTCTATATGTGTTATAGACACAAGTCTTTTCAGGTATATAATTTGTAAATACTTTCTTCCAACCTGTGGCCTTTCTTTTATTAATAATGGCTTCCAAAGATGAAACCCAATTTATCACTTTTTTTCTTTTATGGATCTTGTTTTTGGTGTCATCTCTAGGAAATCTTTGCTTAACCCAAGGTCAAAAAGATTTTGTCCACGTTTTAGAGATTTATGTTTTGATCTACATTTAGTTAATTCTTCATATGGTGTGAGGTAGGGATAAAAGTTCATACTTTTGCATATGGCTATCTATGCACAATATCCGTGTACTACATGCTTCCAGCACCATTTGTCAAAAAGACTATACTTTCTCCTCTAAATTGGCTTTGCACCTCTGTTGAAAAGTCAATTGTCCTTATATATGTGGACATGTTTCTGGGATCTACATTCTATTTGATTGACCTATTATATCTGACTCTTGGTTATAATACATTCTTTCACTGATTTCTTTTCACTTGTTCATGTAAATAGTCTCCCAGTAATATAGCCTTACCATTTTACTGGACATACCTAGGTATATCTGAAATGCATTTGATAAATCAATGGAACTTGCACTCAAACTAAGGTTACTTTCCAAAAACACTTAAAATGTTGAGATGTAAAAGCTATGTATTCTACAGCCTTCCTGCCTCAACCAAGTGTATGTTAATACATCCCCACAAGCTATTTTGCATGTGTATGGGGCTGTAGAGTCTAGGGAGTATGAGAGTGGTATGTGCAGTCTATCCTAAAAGATCATCACAGGAGGCAAAGGAAACATTAAAGAAAATAGATAGGAATAGTCAAATACCAAATGTTAAAATATTTCTCATGAGTTTTTAATATATACATTGAGATAAATAAGCAAATTATTATAAAATAAAATACAAAAAATTAGAGAATATTTCAAAATGCTTTTTTTGCCAGATGCAACAAGATACTAGGAATAGGGGAATTTTCTGGAACTAGCTTGTATTTTCTTTTTTATCACCACAGAGTGATGGGGTTGTATTTTATTCAGTGTATTGTACATGTGGGTGTGAATAAGATGGAACTTATCTCAAAAAGAGAAATGAGCAAAGAATATATGTTGTCAACTTGTCTAAAACATTTTTCATGTTCTGACACATTTTTCTTTGTATTGGCATTTCAAGGGATTTTGTTTTTTAATTTGACTATTGAAAAACCTTGATAACTTCAGTGAAATCCCATGAAAATAATATAAACAACTGTAATGGAAAGTGAAAGGATGATAATAGCAATCAGCACTATGATATTTCTTGTCAGTGTTCTTTATTATTTAGAATAGTAACAAACGCCATATTAATCTGACTCTTTGACCTTTAGTCTTTACTTTGATGGAAGAAGTTATTTTAAGAAGCAATTTCTTTCTCTTTGCTTATTATCTCTTTGCAATTAAAAACAATTAATGATCATACTTTGATATAATCATCTTAGAGTTGTATAGAAGAAGGATAGTTATGCAACTATTTACAGATCTATGGATTCAAGGAAGTTTAAAAGCTTGATATTTGAATCTTGTGGGATGTAGCCTCCTTTCCCAGAGGGAAATGAACATAAACATGTACTTAATGTAGTTTAAAATAAATCAACACATGTTCGTAGGGGCATCTTCTATTCCAGGCATGTTTAGGTATAGGGAAGGGGAACAAGAGCTATAAAACATAATTCTTGTCTATAAGGCGTTTACAGTTTGGGGGGGATGAGGGCACTCAATGACTCAACGAGGATGAGCTTGATGCAGGTGACTAGAAGGTCACACTTTGATAAACTCTGCTTTAGAAAAGACCAGCCTACTCTTATTCTGTTAATATCTTTAATGCGGTATCTAATAAACCTGAATATCAAGCTCAAAGGCCACTTTAGAAATGTTTCCAGGGGTGCCAACAGCCAACAAGTTAATATGATTCCTACACACTTGACAGAACTCACCAGAGGTCTTGAATTCGGTAAGCATATTGACCTCCTTTAAGAAAGATCACCATTTAAACTTCGAATGCTAAGTTCTAAGAGAATGAAGTAAGTAATAAGTGATATTCAGGTTCAGAGGTGGAAGAGAAAAGAGGTCTCAGCTTGAGTAGAACATTTTGTTGGATTCTCCAAAGTGGCAAATAATAAGGAGCACATTAACCAACTACGACTCTGAATAAGCTGAGAATTAAGATGAAAGCCTAAGATGGAGGTCAAAATGCCCCCTAGATTTAAAGATACACTTAGGCTGAAAGTGAAACTATTGAAAAAGATGTAGAAAATGCTAAATATTTCCAAAAAATCTATTAGAATCAACCAACTTATCAAAGTTTGTTTGCAGAATATGAAATCAACATACACGCATCACTTGCATTTCTGTACATTAACAATGAACAATCCGAAAAAGAAATTAGGAGAACAATTCCATTTACAATAGCATCAAAAAGAATAAACTACTTAGGAATCAGCTTAACCAAAGACATGAAAGACTTGTACACTGAAAACGACAGCATTATTGAAAGAAATTAAGGAAGACATAAATAAATGGAAATACATCCCATGTTCATAAACTAGCAGACTTAATATTGTTAAAATGTCCATATTACACAAAGCTATCTACAGATTTAATGCAATCCCTATCAAAATCCCCTATTTTTGCAGAAATAGAAGAAACTACTCTAAAATTTATATGTAACCACAAACGACCCTCAATAACCAAAGCAATCTTGAGAAAGAAAAACAAACTTGAAGACCTCACACTTTCTTTTCAAATGAAGTTTTCTTGTTATTGTGGGTTAAAAATCCAAAAGTCCTAAATGTCCATAAATAATCCTTCCAAATTTACATTTTGGTTCATTCTCAGTGACAGGGCTTTCAGTGCCTGAGTGGGATTGAGAGTTCCTTCAATATCTGTAGCTTGGACTTCTGTCACTGACATGGTGTGTGTGTATCTCAGAGCCTTGGCTGTTTTATCAGTTTATCAAGTCTCTCTTGAACCATACTTTTAAAGAGTCTAAAGCGTTAATAAGATACAATTTGATTTTACTGCACTATCCCCAAAATTTAAAAAAAATCTCAAAAGCAAGCCAATCCCCATTCCTAGACTAGTGAAACTAGGCACATTTTTGTTCCCAGAATCCAGTACAGAATTTGACCAAAGAACATAGCAGAAACTCAATGGCATTTGAGACAAAGATAAAGTCTCTTTGGTTTTAGCCTCACTAGGATGTCCATTAGTCTATGCCATTTATCTGAAATTTTTGACCTGCAAACTTCGAACCAGGAGGAATCTTTTAGCCTGAGGTTGATTTGTCACTATGAATTTGCCATGTGCAGTACACAGCCCTGAGCATCAATCACACATGGACTCTTGAGTTATCCTTCCTCTTTGATGACCTTGTTGTTCACACTGCAGTACTGAACTGATTATGGGTTCTGTCTAGTGACATTACACCTCCAGTTCTGATGCATAGATTTGACAGTCCTATGCCGCCATGGCTGTTTTCACTGCCTCCTGCTATGGAACTGCATGGACCAAAGGCGGCTGCCTTTAAGAGAACATTTCTTTCTCCAACATAATCGACAAATCCAGTGTCAGCTTGGGTCCACAAGTAAAGGACCCAAAGGACTTTACACATGTAAAGTCACTTGAGCCTACGGCAGACCATATGTATCAATGCCGACAGGTTCTATAAAACATGTTTTCCTTACAATTGAGTCTTTGTCTCAGTCAAGTCTGCTTGGGAAAAACTGTACCTAAATAGTAAGGCAAGGTGGGCAGCTGCCTGAGACTTTCCTGCCCTGTAAACTCCTGCACACTCTAAAGTCAAGTGCCAGGTAAAGGTCTCTGTATACTAAAGACCCTGGAGGTGCCTTATTCATTCTGCTCCAGGTATTTGCTCAGCCACGTGCAACTCCCTAAGGCCCCTTTTCTTTATGTCAGACCTTTACTTAAGTGGCTCTACAGAAACAGCCACTCTCCCACGCCATAAGCTGCAGCCATCAGCCAAAATCAAAGTATCTTACGGCTGGTGTAGTGGGTTGAATTGTGACCCCCAAAAGGATATATCCATGTCCTAATCCTTGACTGTTACCTCATTTGCAAAAAAAGGCTTTGCAAATGTCATTAAGGATCTTCAGATGGGATTTCCATCCTGTATTATCCGGATGGGTCCTAAATACAATGACTATTTTCCTTATTATACAAGAAGGGCAAGGGAGATTTGAGACAGACAAAAGACAAGATACACACACAGAAAGGGGGTGATGTGAAGACAGAGACGAGTGCCAGGTAAAGGTCTCTGTATACTAAGGTGTACACCTGAAGTGATGGGGCCTCAAGCCAAGGAAGCTGGCAACCAACAAAAGCTGAAAGAGGAAAGGGATAGAATTTCCCCTCGAGCATCTGTAGGGAGAGATGCTTTGCTGACACCTGGATATCAGACTTCTGGCCTCTAGAACTGTGAGACAGTAAATTTCTATTGTGTTAAGCCTCCAAGTTTGTGGTAATCTGTTATAGCAAGCAAGGAGGCTAATACAACATGCATTAAACCTTTTCTAGGCTTCAGCAGTTTACTGCACAAACCCAAATATTTTCAAACAGTCAAGGGTCCCAACATCCCACCATACATGGAAGACCAAGGCAAAAGACTACCTTCCTTGGCAGTACCAAAACATTTTCCACATGGACAGTTTCCTCCCCAAAATGTCTGCTCCTTTCTTTTTATTTCTCAGTGTCCCCAGGTAATGCACCAAATGTTAGGGTCTTTTTTTTTTTTTTTTTTTTTTGCAGTACGCGGGCCTCTCGCTATTGTGGCCTCTCCCATGGCGGAGCACAGGCTCCGGACGCGCAGGCTCAGCGGCCATGGCTCACGGGCCCAGCCGCTCCGCGGCATGTGGGATCTTCCCAGACCGGGGCACGAGCCCGTGTCCCCTGCATCGGCAGGCAGACGCTCAACTACTGCGCCACCAGGGAAGCCCAAACGTTAGGGTCTTTTAATTACGTTCCAGCAAGTGCAATGCCTTAATTCCGTCTAAGTTTGGAATAAATTAGGAAATAACATTAAAGAACAAAGATGGAGGTCAGAATATTCCTGTTACTGTTAATAATCCTGGCTTGAGAATCCAGTTTGAATGAAATGATCCCATAACTGAACTCCAGAATTGGGCAGATTTACTAACTAGTAATACACAGAATGAGAGAAACAGAAGACACCCACTCACACTCTCAAGGGAGAGAACAGAATCAGTCCAGGAAAGCATGCCCACTTAATTGTTTTCAAGCTTTCTATATAAGTCACTTGATCACCCTGGGGCAGAGTCAGGAAAGAAGCAGGGCTGAAATGACCCTAAGAGCTCTCTTGACAGGACTGAGACATCAGGAGCAGGAAAGGAACATTCCCTCACTCCCCACCACCACCACCCCCAGCAGTAAAAAATGATCATCCACGTTTACAATGTAAAACAAATCAGAAACTACGCCAACTCTGATTTACTCTTAGTATACCAACAGCTAATCAGAAGCCTTGTGCAAAAACATCTTGATTCGTTGCTAATAAACCTCTTTAGAAGCAAACCCCTCCACATGCCTCAAAGGGTAAGATGCAGACAGGTATGCTTCAGGATTTTCTCACCAAAAACCCACACAACTTCTTTACTATTCCAGCCAAGTATGTCCTAGCCCTATCCTCATACCTGTTTTTCTTGGTTCAGTTATAAAGGAACATAGATGGAAATAAAGAAGAGATATCAGAAATATATAAAATAGTGGGAAAAATATTATAAGTGGAGTCAAGTACCGCCACCATTTACTAGAAATGTACTTTCAGCACCAACATTAATATTTTTTCCTGTTATATCTGTAAAGTGATAATAAGTAATATGTACATAACAATTTATAATTTATTCAAATCTCATTTTTATAACTAACTACTTCACAACAAGTAACATGCTAAGGCAACATCAGTAGACGAAAAAAGGTAGTCCCTGGCCCCAAGGAATGTTGCCCAGGACAAGACAGATATACGCAAAAAATACAATTACAATACAGTGAAGTAAGTGCAACAGTCAGGCATGCAGAAGTGCAGGGGTAGCAAAAAGGAGAGTGTGATCACAACACTAAAAAGAAGACTGCACAGAAGACATAATATGTAAATTCAGTTTTGAAAGACGAAGTGGGTTTTCCAGGTGCCCCACAGGGAGAAAGGAATTCTTGGACGAGGGAAAGCATAATTCAAGACAGTGAATTGTTCATATAATCCAGAAGTGAAGTAGGCAATGGCAGGAGAAATGACTGGACACACGTGTCATGAATACTTGCATGTCTGCATTTTAGCAAGTCCATTCTAAAGGAAACTTTGAGGATCAACTCGGGGGTGGGGGACGGCGGGGGGACAGAACTAGTCATTCCTGCAAGAAAAACTGGAACCAGTTTCTACCAACCCACCAAAAAAATGACTTCAAAGGCAACGTGGTATCACAGAAAGGGCTTGTTTTTTTGTTTGTTTGTTTTTAGTTCATTAGGCCTCACTTAAAATTCTGATTCCACAATGCACTTGCTTTGGGATCTCGAACAACACTCGTGACCTCTGCAAGTTTCCGTATGGTAAGTTTATGTGATTACCTTCATCTGTAATACCCCTGCGTTGCAATCCTAATGGAAACTCAAGTTCAGGTCAAAGACTAGTTTCTCTGTGACCCCTCCTCTGAATTGATTCAAAAGCCAACTCTCCCCTCCTCATCTGGCTTCTCTTACGGAATCTCATAAGAACTTCTATGACTTCTTTGGTTTTTTGTTGTTGTTGTTGTCTGTTTGTTTTTAATTGAAGTATAGGTCATTTACAATGTCATGTTAGTTTCAGGGGTACAGCACAGTGATTCCTTTTCAGATCCTTTTCTCTTGTAAGTTATTACAAAATATTGAGCATAGTTCCCTGTGCCATAGAGGAGATCCTTATTGTATCTAATCTATGCCTTCTTTGATGACCGTAGCACTTGTTGTCTGTGTCATTTTTATGTCTGTTGTTGCTTTGTGACTGAAAATGAAAAATTTCTATTTGTTCATGTCCTGGCCCTTACTTTAAAATGTGTTCATTGATCTATTTCATATTTATTGACTACATCTTAGACACTGTGTTAGCTGCTGGTTCTAGATGTTAGTAAAAATATACACATTCCTGCTCAAAAGGTCACAGTATTTGTGGGAAAACAAAAAAATGAACAACCTATGTCTCTAATAGCTTTGTACTTCCCAAAGAGAACACTCCTAGTAGGTACAATAAATACATGTATCATACGTAAATGTATAAATAGTTAATGGGATTAAAAACTTGAGATAACTGCTTTTCTATTCTGAGGAAATGATTATTATATTTCACCAGGAGCTCAATACCACTCTGAGAATGAGGGCTTAACCCCCATCCTGACTCACTGCATCACTTTCGTATATGAAAATATACAAGTCTGTACATACTCTCTAGAAAAAGGCTTATCTGGCATAAATTTCAGATAGCAAGAAGAAAAATTCAAGAGGTTCAGAGAAGCATCCAGAAGCTCAGATGATTACCTGGCACTAATACAAGTTGCTTGACAGGAAAATAGAGCTGCAAATCTCACAAAATTAGATGATATTCTAAGAATTTCAAAACTGCCTACTATTAATTGGAAATCTAGAAGAATAGCTTCTTTTAAAATATACTGATAGGGCTTCCCTGGTGGCGCAGTGGTTGTGCGTCCGCCTGCCGATGCAGGGGAACCGGGTTCGCGCCCCGGTCTGGGAGGATCCCACGTGCCGCGGAGCTGCTGGGCCCGTGAGCCATGGCCGCTGGGCCTGCGCTCCGGAGCCTGTGCTCCGCAACGGGAGAGGCCGCAGCAGAGGGAGGCCCGCATACCACAAAAAAAAATAAATAAATAAAATAAATAAATAAATAAAATAAAATATACTGATAATATGCTTTACAGCTTAATATTCAGCAGTCTATGTTTTTGGCTAAGTGAGCTTCAGGAAAGAAGGAAACTTGTGGTTTAGTAGTTCCATTTACTTTGGAACCTCTGGTCAAAACATCTACTTCTGTGCTCAGTCGTCTTATCATCTGTAACATAGACGCACCTCTCAGAAAACATAGTTACAGAGATGTTGCACAGCTTCATGTGTCATTGTCTTCATTTGTTGCAGAATACCAATAACATCTAAGCTACTACTGCAAAGACTGCAAAGTTATTTGGGGTCATCTAGTGCAGCTCTTTCAAAGTAAAGAATAGGAAAGGGGCCTAGAATAACCATAATTTTCCCAAGAACACACAATTATTTTATGGTAAATCTGGGACAAGAACCCTGATCTCTTCGATCCCTTTCCATTGTTCTTTCATTGGGTTCTGAACAACCCAGAGAAAGAAAGAGAAATAAAACTCCTATGTGCTATGTCACTGGTACAGGACTTGGCAAGATTGGAATTGGAGCACTACATATTAAGAGGTAACGGGGAAATTCTCCAAACTAATTGAGATATATATACCAGGTACATAGAAAACAGTATGTTTTCTGAAGATGATTCTGTGGAATGAACAGAACTGGTAACTGAAGGTGTGTGTGTGCTGCAGTTCCAAACAGGATGGGTGACTTCTTGTTTTCTGGCACCTTGAAGACTCCACCCCAACATACACATTAAAATAAAATTAACATTTGAACTGGGTCATATTTAATTCTGCACGCCCTTGTAAGTCAGCAAAATATTCCATATATCATTTAAGTTGTCACTTACTTTTTAACTTGATTTTTAATTTCTAAAAGCCTTTCCAAACACAAAACAGAGGTTGGAAAATGGTATATGGGAAGCTGCAGAGATGAAATAAGCTTATTTCATTTGGCATAAAGATGAATATCCAAACAAATTCTTCATAGCTGAAAGTGTCCAAATCTACTGTCTTTATTTTGTAGTCAAGGCTTCCGGAAAAGTATGCTAACAGATTCCTAGTTACCCAAATGCCCCATATCTGTTTCAGTAAGTTTCATTATATATTATGGAAATTCTTCTCAGTGACAGAGAAAGACATCCTGGCTGAACATCCCCCTGCTCGTGACACAGAGATGATGGTCTCAAGCTACCTTGAAGGCGTTGGAGCCCACTTTATCCATTACTAATATTAATGGAAGACAAAACTTAATATTCTGTTTCCTCTGTATTTGTTACATCACTTCTTCCCTTCATTAAAACGGATAGCCCATAATTGAGTCGGCAGTGTGTGTATCATTGGAAACTGAACAAATTTTTGTTGGTTTTATTAATGTCATAGGTTTCTAGGGAGGGTCTACTCAAAAACTAAGTCTAGTTTCACAATTACAAATAAATTATGATGTAACTTTGAAAAAATGAAGCTCATCATAAAGGAAGGATACTGATAGTTCCTACTATCCTTTCCTTGAGGGGCTCTTGTAAAGCACTAAATAAAGTAACAGAGGTGTATATGCATGCATATATTTTCAATGATACTTGTACACACTTAAAAAGAACTCTACAGAATGCATTATAAAAATCTTGATGCTGTGTGTCCCTAGTTCCCAGGTCTCTCATTAAAACTATTTACATTAACAAAAACTTATCTATTAGGATCACTATCAGAGTACTCCAAATACTACTTCTTGCAGTCCCTGTCCCAACCATTTGCCTTCCTCTTCTCATTACTCCTGAATTCAGAAACCCCTCTCTCGAGCTGAGGGGGGAGACAAAAGTAAAGAAGCAAATATAAAATCATAAGTATAAATATGTAAATAAAAATTAAATAAATGGAAAGAATAACTAGTATATCAGGGAAATGCTGGAGAAAAACAGCAAGCAGGGAAGGGAGATGGAGATTGTGAGCTGGTAGGAGGAGGCTGTGATCTGAAACTAAGTGATCGATGAGGGTTTTCTGGGGAAGATAAAATGTAAGGGGAACTTAAGGTTGTGAGAGGGAGCAAGGAGCGCATCTGGGAAGTGAAGAGTACAAGCAGAGGGGACAGTCAGATGGAAAGGCAATGAGGCAGGAGTGGGCTTGGAGGATCCAAGGAGCAGAAAGGATGTCAGAGTGTGGAAAACAGAACGAGCAAAGTGGAGAGGAGAAGGAAACAGTCAGAGAGGAAACAGAGGCCCAGATTTCTAGGGCTGTGGAGGCACTTTGAGGACTTTGCTTTTCCTGTGAAGAAGCCACTGAAGGGACTTGAGGGACATGATCTGATTTACGTTTTAAAAGGATCTCTCTGGATGCCATCTTGATTAGAGACTGTCGGAGAATAAGGACAAGCCCCAGAAGACCAATAGTTGATTCAAAGAAGTGATTTACTCAAAAATGTGCCTCCTAACTCAGTGAAGATGCAGAGTAGAGATAGGCAAATAATGGCCACAGATCAAATCAGACTCTCAGCCTGGATCTGTGTGACTGTGAGCTAATAATGGTTCTCACGTTTTGAAAGCCTGTTGAAGAAGAAAGAGGAGGAGAAGCTACAGAAACTGCATGTGGCCCACAAAGCCTAAGATATTTAAAATCCAGAAAATGCTTTCCAACACCTGATGTAAGGCATCTGGCTGGTAGTAGGTCCTCAACAAAATTTGGAAGAGGAATACGTGAGTAAATTAGTTCCTGAAAACATCGTAAAGTGATAGGTGTCAAGAAACTTTTATGCCTTCACCCTTAACCTTTACAAATGATGCCATTGCCATTGAGTTATTGAAAAATATAATGTGGCTTTCAAAACAATAAACCAGAAGGCATTTTCTCACATAAGCAAGGTCATAAACAACTGTCAAGTAAAGCTGAAATAGCAACAAATCAAATAATAACAAAAAACATTTTTATAGATTTTTAAACCTTATAAAGCATTTTCGTGTTCATTATCTAATTTAATCCTCAAATCAACTCCATGAGATAGTTATTAAATCCTCAGTGATTGCTCAAGAAAAGCTGCCATCTTGAGTGTTACATCTATTAATGCCAAGGTTGGGTTTTTTTCCATGGGAACACTGGATGCTAAAATCAACACGGATTTTCAGCTCAAGATGGTAGACTAGGAAACATATTTACTTTGTGTTCCGCCTGAAACCATATTTAAATAAAAGTGTAGAAATACCAAAATTAATAAACCAATAAAAGCCAAGACATTGTGGAAGCCATCAACCACAGAAATATTTCAACACATTTCGAGAAGGCAAACAATGAGATGGCAGAGCGATGAATAAAATAATTAAGCAAAGATTACCCTAAATAGGGTCTGCACAAAGCCAGTCAGCTTTTGCTGAGCTCTGGTTATAGTAAAGGGCAGAGGAAGAAAGAAGAGGGGCTGAAAACAAGGAGACAAAATTCACTTTAGGAAAAAAAGTTCATTTAATGAGCTCCAGGGAACACTCAGCCTGCTGCCATACTAACTCATGAATTACAATGGATTGTTGGTAAGCAAGACAAGAACACAGGGAACAAACAAAACAAACAAAAATCAAGAGGTTGTTTCTTACTGAACTCTTCTCAAATGAGATCAAGGAATTATGGTTAAATGCCACAGCTGTAAATCATTTCTGCTCCTGGAGAGGTTAGAAAGGGCTTATAATATTTACCCTTTTTTTTCAGACAGAATTTAGGTCTGAGCAAAACCTTTTGTGTCCTCCAACCTCAAAGATTACTGGGGATGGAAGTCCAAATTTGCTGTGACATACCATAAAAAGAATTTCATGAGCAGAGGGTCAAACTAATTTTGTAATATATGAATAATGCCCAGTGTTATTTTAAATAGATTTTAAACTAAAATATATAAATACACTTTAACTGATCTATATGATTCTGGGTTCTGAAACTTCTACATGTCACATGCCTGATATATAACACACAATGTCAGCCCCAGGAGAGAGAAAACACTCCAATGAAGCAAGCCAAAGAAACAAGATTCAAACAAGGTACAGTGATGTGTAGGCCAGGATTTTTCAATTCTTTCCTGCCATGCTGAAGCTTCCAGCTCATGAAAAACACATTTCCCTTGTCCTAGACACCCAAGAGCACGTCTCCTCTCTTGGGCATAAGAATCTCTACAGTTACATATGTGTAGTAAAGAGTGGACCCAGCTGGCATACTCACAATGACCAAATTGTGTTGATCATACTTTAAACCAACACATCGCTCCATGATGAAGTTGCAATAAACGATATATTTGCTTTCTAGACACGAATGAGATGCCTTACTGGATATACTCCAGGAAGGCCAGAGAAACTGGCTTCTAATCCATATGGAATAATTTACTGGTGAATTTCTCTCAGGATAGCCCATGATTTATCTAGAATATAATCTGTACATATCTGGATCCTTCAAACTAGACCAAAGGGAAAATCTGGGCTGCAAGCCTCAATTAGAAATGTGGGGTGGTGCTATGCTGACAACTGGTGGTCCCTGACCTGTATCTTCTGAGACTAGAACCCAGTGTGTTGGATGGCCAATTCATGAACTGAACAAAAGGAGACCTCCTACAGGACAGTGTATGTGTTCATTGCAGGTATGGCACTTAGGCCTAAGTACCATAAGGACAAGAAAAAAAAAGTATAGTAACACATGAAGCATATACGATAAGAAGGCACCACAGTCCAGAGCATGAGCTCTGGAATCACACAGGCTTGCTTCGAATCCTGGCTAAGCCACTACCATCTGTATACCCTGAAGAACAGTCGAAGGTTTAAATGTTGTTTTACCAAATTTCGAAAAAGAAGTGAAGAAAGAACCTATCTGCCAGGAAGGGACATCGTGGGGTGCAGCATCCAGTCGGGGCAGGGCTCTGCATCCCCTGCTCAGAAACCTTTGCCGCCTGGCTCATGGTAATGCTGGCAGCTGAGCAGCCCTGGAGAAGGCGCTCTTGTCTCCAGGCCTCGCACAGAAGCTGGGGAGGTCCCTGGAGGAGGCAGGTCACACCATGGCAACCTCTGGGTGCCTCCTGCACTCAGCTCTGGGCAGGTTCTGGCCTCTGGGCCCCTTGGCGGGGAAGGGCTGGCCGATACATACCCAGGGCTAAGGGGCCTGCAGAGCCGTGCCAAGGCAGGGTGAGCTCTGGCGGAGAAGGCTTCCACAATCCTAAACAGTCTCCACATGGTGTCCCATCCGGTGCCAAGCACCTGCCACCCACAGCGAGAAGCCCAGCCACTAGAAAGTCCAGAAGAGGTCGGGCTCGGGGCCCCGCCCTTTGCCCTTGGGCCGGGGTTTCTCCACGGGATGGGCTTGCATGCGGCCCCCCCCACCCCCGTCCCACCCCCTGCCCTGCCTGCCCTTTCTCTGTGACAATACCATGGACACGTCACAAGCGCCAGACTGAGCCATCCAACGTCCAGTGAGTGCTAGACCTCAAGAGGCGATAGAAGCTAGGGAGAAGCTCTCCCAGTTTCACTCTATTCTCGGATCGCTTGGCATACAACCCGTTCTACAGGGGCAATTTACTTTGTAAATTTCCTACCTGGCTCTGCTGCACTGGCCCCGCCGCCGACCCCACTGTGGGGCTCCGGTGGGCTGTCACCTGCTGGTTTTGCCCTCCCGGGAGGCTGCCACATCTGACCGGGATCACCCCGCTGCTCCAGCGCCTGTCTTCTGCCCTGGTCGCAGGCTGTCCCACCAAGATCGAGTGCCTTCATCGTCTGGCTTTTACATCGCGCCTAAAAGGCAGTATCCCATTCAGCAGGCCAGATACTCCCATCTGCGGATTCTTCCCTTGGTGAACTGGAGGGACCCGCCAAAGAAGCCCGTGCTGTGTGCTCATAATTCCATGATGTTCAGCCACTCGAGAATCATCAAGAGTCCTCCACTGGGGGGCAAATTTACCCTCCTGCGTTCACCACCTGAGCAGCTAGTCAAGGTTAGGAAGCCAGTACCATCCAGTCACCTCCCACTTCCTTGCCCAAAGGAGAGTGAGGTGAAGGTCCAAGAAGAGCCCCAAAGAGGCATGGCAAAGATGGAGGATCACACAAAGACCGAAGGAGAGGATGATTGGAAGGGCCACCGTACCAATGGGGATACACCATTGACATCTAGGCCCCAGGAGACCCGTGGAGTCCTCACTTCCCTCAAGTGCGATCCTGAGCCTCTGGACCTCCTTCCCGAGCACCCAGAAGACAACTTGAGTGAGAACACCCAGATGTCTCCAGTGAGCTCCTCCTCAGAAAGCCATGTCATCCGCTCAGATGGAGATCCTGGAGATGTCCTGCCTCCTTGGAAGCCTGAGTCCCATGCCATGGTGTTCTCTGCCCCAACCGCACGCTGCTCCCTGCTGCTGGAGAGACCAACAGAAGAAGTGCTGGATGAAGACCACCGGCCCAGCTCGCCAGGCTCACTGATGTCTGGGAAGGAGCTGCAGTGTGAAGTCTTCAGGCGTCCCATCAAGAAGCTCCTCTTCCCTGCTATCTACCAGCAGTAGGCCCTGCAAGCAGAACATTCCCCTGATGCTTTTTTTGCCACTGCCGGGGCTGAGGTCGACCCTGCCACTGACATGGGATCCAGGTGAGCTGCCCCTGCTCCTAAGCTTCCGTGCTTAGCTCTTGCCAAAAACCCAGCCACCTTGGAGAAGAACACTGAGTGTCAGTGGAACAAGATCCTGAATAATATAAGGACGGTCAAGGAAGACTGCAGTGCCCCTCAGCCTGCCCCTTCTCTCTCCCCACCTGCCTCACAGACTGCAGACTCCCAGCCCCCGGCCACTCACACTTTGGAGGTCCCTGCTACTACCGCCGACTTGGCCGGCCTATATTCCACGTCCCCCATCCTGTCTGTCCCTCCACCTTCCCCGACACCTAATATTGATCAGGAAAACAAGAGACACAGTCTCGAAGTCCCTTCCTCTTGCTATTCCTGCTGACTCTCTTCCTCCTTCAGCTTCCAGTTCCCATTCTGGGAATTCCTTTTCATTCAGTCATAGCCACAACACCTCTTATTTCTGACCTCCCCACACCTCCTAGCATCCCAGCTTTCTCCTTCCAGCCACCGTCCCATGAAAAGGAACCCACAACACCCATTTGTGTAGATTCTACCCCTCCTTTACACTTACCTACCCCTCTTCCAGTCCCTACCATCAATCCCCCTATTTGAACTGGGCAGCCTATGACTTCTATGGCAATCCCTTCCACCAGCATGGTCAAGGCATCTGGAAGTTTGACCTTCCAGCCTACTGTAGATCCTGATGTCACTGACATGGGCACTCCTGCCCTTCCCCAAGCTGTCACTTTTAGGTCTCCCCCAGGCTTCAGGGTGGAGCAGAGGCACCCTGCAGGGGTACAAGTGCCCATCACCCCACCTGTGCCGATGGTCCCCTGCGCCACCCCAATTTTCAACCATCCCTTTGGCCCCCAAACCAACCCTCAGCCCATATTTGGGACCTCTAATGGGCAGCAGAGAGCCTCTCTCCCTGGTGCTCCTGTTTTCCCCAGCCCCCCATTTACGGCTTCGGCCGTCATCGGTGCTTCAGCAGGCAGCACCTCTGACACCGAAGCTATGGACCCCACACCTCCTTCTTACACTGTCATTCTCCAGTCTGCCCCTGTCTCCAGGTAGGACCAATACCCATTTCACACGTCTGTTCCTATTGCGGAGAGCACACCACCCAGTGGTAGCAATGCCTCAGCCCATGCCTCGACTCATTTTCCTGCAACGTCGGCCAACAGACAGACCAACACTTCAAGCTTCTCTTGGACCCAGGTCTCCCGGCTCAGGCCACACTGGGGGGCCAATGATGGGCAGACGCCTAACGAGTATTTTCTATTGGGAAACCCAGCAGCTCCAGCACAAGGTAAAGTCCTAACCTCTCCTGCAGCCCAGCCACCGCGAGTCAGTATCATGCAGTCAGCTTTGCCAGCTTCCCTATTCGCCACCACCAGCAACACGCAACCGGCCTTTGGCGACAACCCAGGCATTCTCCCCAGGGCTGTATCCATTGCTACTGGCTTTGGAGTTGCCACCAGGATGCCCAGTACTGGGGACAGTAGCTCGCTCTTTGCCGATACCACTCAGGGCCCACCGTTCACGGGACATGCAGCCCCTATGGCTCGTGGGAGCCTTGGGGTCAGTGTGTTTGCCCCAGGCCTCACTCATTCAGAGGCATCCAGACCACTTAACTTTGGGGCAGGACTAAGTGGGGCACCCAGCACCGCTTCTGTTCCTACTTTGGGCCAGACAACCTGCCTCTACCTGACCACGGCAAAGCTGCTGCAGTAGGAGGGGCAGGCACCATCTCACCATTTGGGAACATACCTGATTCCACCTTAAATCCAAATACCTGGGGCCTACCTGGGCTGAATACAGGTGGAACGGTGATGGCAGGGGACAACACCATCCCCACGACTCGAGGCCACTTTCCATCACTGCACCCAGGGCCCATCTGGACGCAGAAAATCTACATTTAAAAGTTCCATCACCAAGGAGAAGCAATCTCTGTCACGGGACATGTCCGTTTCCACTTCCAACAGAGCACCCCACATCTGCTGGAGTTGCAAGTGTGGGTACTACCCGTGGGTTTCAACACATTTCTAGTTCTACCTTATTTCCAAACACAAGGGGCCCACCTGCCTACAATCCAGGTGGTGGCTGTACAGGACAGAACAACATCATTCCCATGATTGGAGGACCTGGTATTCCCACTTACAACGGGGACCCACCTGGCCAATACACAGGTGGTGTGGATGGAGGGCACAACATCCCACTGGTGCTGGGAGGCACTGTGTCAGTAACTGCCATCAGACTTGGAACCCATCTGTGCAGAGAACGGCGGGGGCGCATGGGGGACAGCACCACACCTGCTGTGACTGGATACCCTTCTGGTGCCACATTCATACAAAGCACCTGGGGCCCCCTGGTCAAAACCCAGGTGGTGCCATGGGGGATAGCACCATCCATATTTAGTGAGGAACCTCGACTCTCAGGAAGAACACTGGGGTCCCCAAGTCAGGACACCCCTCTGACTTAGACGAGCCAGCATTGTGTTTGGGGGCTCCTGGTCAGGGCAGCTGTGCCTGTGCTCATAGGAGTCTGGCAGCCTCATAACCTGCCCAGGGCTTCATAGGAGCCATCAGCTAATTCCTTTCTTCTATGAAGAAACTCAACAAATGAAGAGCAGATCTTATTCTGCAAACTGTGTGGACTTTGCCTCACTGGAAAGCGGCTTGACCCCTTTAAGTGAAACTTAACCTCCTCTCTTCCTACAGCAAGTTGCAGGACCACATCTCAGGGGTGTGCAAGTAAGTGTGTGTGTGTGTGTGTGTGTGTGTGTGTGTGTGTGTGTGTGTGTGTGTGTGTGTGTGTTGGGGGGTGAGGAGCATATGAGTCCAGTTCAGAACTACACAAGATTTGAGAAGTTCCAGTTAGGAGAATGAAAGAGAGCTGCCTGTATCATCCACAGTGCCATCCCTGGCTTGACTGTTAACTTGGCGGACCCAAGCTCCTGGCCAGTTTTCCCTAGACTTGGAACTGGCAGGATGCCCACTCTTGCTTTCAGATGCTTCCTCTCCCCCTCTGCATTTGCCCCAATGGGCCCTTCCCTTTCCCAGCTTTATGTATGTGTGTGTATATATATATATATATGTCAGTAAAACCTTGTTCACATTATTATGCTTCTGTTTATGTGTCTTTACTCACTGACTCAGCTGTAGAGGAAGAACTGACACATGTGAGTGGTGATGTGTGAGCCAGACTTAAGGCCCCAAAGTTTTGTGTCCCAGTGACTGGGATGTGGAATTCGGCACACAATATGGCTGCATGTGCTGACTCCTGAAATCTGTTTTCAGTGTAACGAGTGACAATCAGGAGGAACTAAGGTCCAGAGGAGGGAGAGATGGGGTGACTCACCCTGGCTTCTCTATATGTGTCTCTGTCCCCTCACCACTCGGACCACACTGGAGGCTAGATAATCCCTGATGTGTGATAAGGAACCACACTTTATGATTTTAGTTTTTGAAAATGTTTAAATGTCTTTGGGGGCATCTTTTTATTCAATTCAGACTTAGGCCAGTCATCGTCATATATTCCCACTCCACCCGGAGAGGATGGATTTGGCATCCAGGTTCATGTATCTGGAGAAACAAAGGAAGAGTTCATACCTGCTCTGTAATTATTGAAAATTTAAGTTTACCTCAAATTTACCATGCTGCTTAAAATAGCAAAAAAAGATCCTCTTTAAGAACTGGCTTGGCTCTGAGCTAAACCGCTAAAATATCAAATCACAAGAGTTATAACTGTGCCCCGTTCTGGCTGACCCTAGAATTCTACTGGGCCTCCACTAGGTTTAATAATGGCAAAATTCCTGAGTCTGTGCAGCCTATCTTCCAGTTGGAAGGGAGAAAGAAACCCATGTAAATTATCTGGTAGATTAGCCAGTAATAAATGCTATGGAGATTAAGCAGTATATGGTGAGTTGAGATTGTGGGCAGAGAGAAGAAAGGGTTTCAACTTAAACGGCAGACAGGATAAGTCTTACTGGGAAGGTGGAATCTGAACAGTCTAGAGGGAGGCAGATGAGTCACACATCTGAGGGAAAAGCATTCCAGATCATGGGAATATATCTGCAAGGCCCAGAGGAAGGATGCCAGTGTCCTCAGGGAAGAGTTAGTAAATAATGTGGCTGGAATAGAGTCAGCAAGTGAGAGGGAGGGAAGGGGGAAAGGAGGACAGAGAAGATATGTGTTGAATTACCTGCATCACCATTTACTGACTGTGTGATCACAAACAGTTAATTCAACCTTCAAGGGTTTCAGTGAACTCAGTGCTTTTTCTATAGCCTATTTACCTCTCAAGAGTTTTGGAACGGGCTTCCCTGGTGGCGCAGTGGTTGCGCGTCCGCCTGCCGATGCAGGGGAACCGGGTTCGCGCCCCGGTCTGGGAGGATCCCACATGCCACGGAGCGGCTGGGCCCGTGAGCCATGGCCGCTGGGCCTGCGCGTCCGGAGCCTGTGCTCCGCAACGGGAGAGGCCACAACAGAGGGAGGCCCGCATACCACAAAAAAAAAAAAAAAAAAAAAGAGTTTTGGAAGGATAAAATAATGTAGGGAAGTGACTTATAAGCCATTGTTATTGTTCTATACATAAGGATAGATGGATAGACAGGTAGATATAGGCAGATAGGTAGATAGATAAGACAGACAACATACTTCGATGACAGATGGACATACTGCACGTATATGTATGCTTAATGAATTCCTCCTAATGCTTTCACTCGGCAATTCAAATGGGAGATCCCCTCTTTAAAGGGAGTATAAAAGTGCTTACTTTTATGAAGTACACACATGGAAAAATATAACTCAGCCTAAAAATGCACAGCACTGAGCCTAGTGTAACGTTTATGAGATTAGACCTGTAAAAACAGAGAACACCATCACCGAGAGGTTGCCAGACTCCTCCAGGCACCCAGCCGACTGATTCATTTACTCTAAGTTGTTTGTTACGGTTCCAGAGGATCAAAACTCCTGCTCCCGAAACTTTCTTGTTTGTTTTTTTAGATCCCATATACATGTGTTAGCATACGGTATTTGTTTTTCTCTTTCTGACTGACTTCTCTCTGTATGACAGACTCTAGGTCCATCCACCTCACTACAAATAACTCAATTTCGTTTCTTTTTATGGCTGAGTAATATTCCATTGTATATATGTGCCACATCTTCTTTATCCATTCATCTGCCGATGGACACTTAGATTGCTTCCTTGTCCTGGCTACTGTAAATAGAGCTGCAATGAACACTGTGCTACATGACTCTTTTTGAATTATGGTTTTCTCAGGGTATATGCCCAGTAGTGGGATTGCTGGGGCAGGACAGGAATAAAGACGCAGACGTAGAGAATTAGCTAGTGGGAAGCAGCCACATAGCACAGGGAGATCAGCTCGGTGCTTTGTGACCACCTAGAGGGGTGGGATAGGGAGGGTGGGAGGGAGATGCAAGAGGGAGGGGAAAAGGGGGTATACGTATATGTATAGCTGATTCACTTTGTTATAAAGCAGAAACTAACACACCACTGTAAAGCAATTATACTCCAATAAAGACGTTAAAACAAAAGTCAAAAAACAAAAAAAAAACTCCTGCTCCCGGGCTTCAGAGAATCTCCTGCCCTTTCTAGGCAGACCTGCCTCCCAGAAGCAGGGTTGAAATCCAGTCTGCTTCTAATAGTTCCACAACTGCTCTCTGCGGTGCCTGGCAATATTACCAGGGAAATTTTTAATTTTAAAAATTTATACTTCTTGGCTTTTTATTTTTAAAAAATGGCCTTCGAAGCTTAAAAGAACGATCCTGATAAGGCAAGCATTTAACAAATGTGTGAGAGATTTAAAGATAATTTTGAATTTCATGCTTCGATACATTTACACAGTTGAAGCTATTTCTAAATAAATAAAAATATTATTTTCTTTTTTATGAAAATAATACATGAACATGAGAGCAACTCAAATAATACTGAAATTCAACCCTTCTAACCCCTGTTCCCCTCTCCAGAGACAGCTTTTCGCTACTTCAATGTTAGCCCGTAATTCTAAACATTATGTGTATCCTGCTATACCCATTTTAGATAAATTTTAACACCCTAACATGAAGGAGAAAGATAAACTCCTACCCCCACCACTACTCATCACTCTTCTTTCCCAATACATCATATTCATGTCATTACTCATGCTGCTTCTCTCTTGTAACTTCATAGGGTTTTGCTAGCTTTATTGATGAGAGAAGTGGTAGCATAGTAGCTAAAAGCACTGGATCTGGGCATGGACCACCGGGCTTGGAAGCTTTCTTCCTCGGCTAGATAGCTCTGCAATGCTGAGTAATTTATATAACCTTCCTGGGCCTCTGTTTCCTCACCTGTAAACTGAGGAAATGGATGATCCCCATCTCATGAGTTTCTCAGGATGATGCAAATAATAATTAGCCATTTGCAGCCTTCAGTATCCAACACGCAGAAGCTCTCAAGAAATATTAGCTATAGTATATAGCTATAGCATCAACTTTCTTATGGTATCAACTTTCACCCTAATCTCATGATTTTCTTTCTGCATGAGACTATTTGTGCAGCCACAGTTCTCTGTCTTTCCTCTCCCCTTGTACAATTCACCTCCTGTCAATACCTTGTTTGTTTCGTTTGTCAGTGCTGATAACATTTACATTTTCTTATGCAATCACAGCAAAGTGTCCTGTGTTTTATCTACAGGTTGACACTAAGGGATGAAAACCAAGAAGTTATATTAACTATTTAAGTTTTGCTCAGTCCTGGGGACAAGAGTATGGTAGGACTGTATTTTCTTCTCTCTAGGTATGATGCCCCTACTTCTGTCTTTACTGTTATTTAAACTCATGCTATATTTTAGTTTGCTTTATACTTCAACTAGTATCTTCTCACAAGATTTCATTACTTTTCCTAAAATTTAACCCACCTTCTTCTGTTTTTCTCCCTGCACTATTTGCCCATAATAAATTATTTTTAAATTTTTCAAATTCAGTATTGTTTCCTTGGCTGGGTCCAATCCTTTGCCAGAACTCTTGTCCCTCCCCTACTCAGTTTGGAAGCTGTAAGACCAAAGTAAGGATAAGATCCTAAAAGAAAGGGGATCAAATTGCTTTTAGGCTAGGCCGGAAATAATGACTAATTACTAATTATGGAAAATGCATAATTCTGGCCCCATCAACCTAATTTCCTTGCTTTGTGGGAGAGCTAACCACCTGGATTTCAACTGGTACTCCAGGTTATTATGAGGCAGATAGTCCTTATTCCATATTGAGCCAAATACTGCTCTAGGCCACAAATGAGATCTCACCAAGGGCCTCACGTATCTTGTAATATTAAACATTTTATATGGCACTTCAGGCTAAAACTCTGATTAGTAATAAGCAGGGTATTTTCCCTGCATATGTCTCTCAAGAATTAGAAGGTGGCTTGGGGAAGATTTGAGAATTTCAGACTCACGGATGCATGTCTTTCTTATCCTAAATGTTTTCTTTTTAGAGATCTAGAAACAGCCCTTGACCGTTATGAGACTGCCCAGGCCCTTCCGGAGCCAGTCACTGCCGTGAACCCAGGCTGATGTGATGTACTGAGGCTGCCTGACCAGCTGTTCATACTTTACCTGAGACAGAGCTGGGCATGGTCCTCTCAGCAGTCCCAGGACAGGAACTTTCTCTAATTCTTGAGAGACATATGCAGGGAAAATACCCTGCTTACTACTAACCAGAGTTTTAGCCTGAAGTGCCATACAAAATTTTTGATCTAACGAGATACATGAAGCCCTTGGTGAGCTCTCACTTATGGCCTAGACCAGTATTTGGCTCAATATGGAATAAGGGCTACCTGCCTCAGAACTACCTGGAGTACTGGTTGAAATCCAGATGGTTTTCAGATGCCCCTCGCAGGTAGGAAAACCGAGGCTCGGAGAATCCCACAGGTGCTAAGTGGTAGAGCCATGATACGCATCTCCTGGATCTGTCCAAGGCTGAGGGCCTGGGAGAGACAGAAAAACCAAACCAGACAAAACCACTCTTGAAAAGTTGTCTCTCTGAGGCAAATAGTACTTTTGTCTTAAATTCATGCTAAGTTGGAGATCAGAGAGTTTCTTAGAAGTAGGTTTTCAGAAGACTGGAGGACAAATGAAAGTTTATGTCTACAGATTTGGGGATTGGTTGGGGTTGGGGGGGACACTGAGATAAAGGGTTCAAAACACGAGCTCCGTCAATTTCTAGTTTGTTACAGGACTCGCCCAGGCTGTTGTACAGAAACTTGGAAACAGTGACTGTGGTGAAATATCTAAGCTAGCCACTTCGACAATCGCTCAAAAATACTTTTCTGTTTTCCCTGAAACACGACTTTACTGATTTCACTAAATAAATATCTCAAAGTTATGACAGTAAGTTGAGTAAGTTATATGATTGGAATTGCATTTATTATTATTAACAAGCACAACTGTAGTGCTCAGACTATAACAAGTACTATTCTAAGTGCTTAGCAAATAATAACTCACTTAATCCTCATAATGGCAACACTATAGGTAGGTATTATACGTAATATTCACCTTTTGGGGGGGAAACTGAGGTCCAGAGAGGGTGAATAGCTTGTCTAATGTCCCACAGTAAGTAGGTGGCAAAAACCCAGGATTAAGGCCAGACCGTCTAGACTTTCATCACTTTGCTGTGTCACTGTATTATAAGTTGTGTTTAGAGAAGGGACTAAGTTGACAAGACTCTGAACTAAAAGGAGAAGGGAGAAATGAGAAAATGAGTGATCCTAGAAACTAGAGAGGATTTTGGCTCAGAAATTTCTGGTGATGAGAACCAGAAGAACAACAACTTGGTTGGAATATTAACTTGGGATAGTATCTGAATCCACTGAGAAATGGTTTTGTTTTCTTTAAAATTTAGAAAGGCCAATTGGATGAAGATTAATGAAAAAAAAAAAGTAGAAAGGAAAAGAAGAAGATGCCTTAAGTGAGACATAACCTCTTCCCTCTAAGTACTAGGGGTGGGCGTCCTGTGGGAAAGGATGAAGCTCTCTCTACAGGTTTGTCACCAGGATGAACAAGGAGAAACATGGCAACCACTGTACTGGTTTTGATGATCCCTCAAAACCAAGGCTTCAGTTTCCAAGAACAACCTGAGGTAGCATATCTACCGTGTGTCAGACATGCCACTAAGTGTGTTTCCAGTCACACATTTTAATTGGAGAAATAGTTCCTATGAGGTACGCATTAGCTCCCTACGGCTGCTGTAACAAATTACTACAAACGTGCTTGCTTAAAACAAAACACACTTATTTTCTTATGGTACTGGAAGACAGAGGTCCAAAACCAGTTTCCCTGGGCTGAAACCATGAGTTGACAGGGCCATCCATCTTCCTTCTAGAGGCTCTAAGGGAGAATGTTTCCTTGACAGCATTCCTTGACTTTTTAATCTGTGTCCTTAACTACTGCATAATCCTTGGTTAAGAGTCACACTTAGGTATCAAGACCCAATTGAGTAAAACACTATGTACTGTCTCCTCTTTCACTTTGTCTGCCTGGTGTATTTATGACTCTTGCCCAGAGCAGAAGAGTTCAGAAAATTGTTATGCAGGTTTACTAAGAGAAAGCATTTACTGTTTGGTGTGTGCTGAGTAATGGAAGGTTTTTTAACATAGAATATGCCACCAAGGAGTGTTAACACCATTTTACATATTTAAACAACCAGACAACAACAACGAAAAGCTACAGATGCAAAGGTGTCAGGGACATGTCTAAAGGCAACCTGCCAGAAAAAGGGCTGGTGCCAGATGCCAGATGCTCAGGCCTGAATTCATCCTATCCACTCCTGATTAAGCACCTGTTCAGAGGGATTGTGGCTCATCACCCAACACCTGAGTCTCTATACCCCAGCTTCAAGACGGAAATTAGCCGAGGGATCACAGATATTGTACTAATCACTAATTCATAATCTGCTACCCCCATCCTTTGTGGGACAGAACTGGGCACTTCTAAAATCCTTTTCTGCTTGAGAAAGGGCAGAGCAGCCTTTGCTCCTCTGGCTGTGACCTACTGTGCTTTGCAAAGGTGATTTAGCAAGGGCAGCTGCAAACCCATCTCCAGTATCACACATCTATGGAAAATTCCAGTCAGGTTTTAGACCCAGTCACAGTACATTTTTCTGAGGATCAGTAATGATTTGCTGAGAATCACTAATGCTCTCCGTATGCTGGCTGACAAGGGCATGATCTCTGCACTTATTATACTCCATTTGTCAGCTCCGCTCTGACACAGTTGTCCACGGGATTCCTTAGGAATATTGGAGGTATTTAGGCACAATTTCAGGAGCTGCTCCTGCCTGATCCTCTCATTTCTTAATCAACATTTCCCAGTCGAGACTATAAATAATTCAACTTGGGTGGGTTATCAGAGGCATTCTTCCCTACTCCACTCCAGATGAATCTCTGTGATCTTTAAGTTTCACATACGTGGCATCACGTATTTCCCATCATCGCTATTTTCAGCAGTCAGGGCTACAAAGGTAATTGGCAAGTTCATTAGCCTTTCCATTTCTTTCCCTCTTGATTGTTTAAGAGTGATTTGCTAAAGACCGTGCGTTTCGATGTTTTGCAAAGCTCAGTGGTACAGACGATATTGGAACTCTGCCCTGGAGAAACAGACAGATTGTTCTCCTTCTCTTATAGAACACAAAAGAGATTCAACTATCACAGAGTTACTCAAGGTTTCTCTACTTGCGTTGCCAAGGATCTGGATAAGACTGGTAATACTCCACATCTTCTGTTGGAAGGTACGTTGCCTTCCATAAAATTAAATCCACACCATATGAGAACTTTAGTCTTACCTCTCATCTGTTGATTCATGAGGTTTGACTCACTGAGATTTCCCCTCCTCATACTACTGTGAGGAAAAGGAATTGTTGTTTATATTATGTTTCCTAGTTTGTCAGTTATCTTTATGTTTGGGTTCCCTTTTACTGTGCAGAATTCTTTAATTTTTATGAAGTCAAATCAACTCTTTTTCTTTATGATATCTCAGATTCATGTTCTGCTTAGGGACAGACTTCCTCATAACAAGAATATGATTTCTCATCCTATTTTACATTCTTCTAGATATTTGTTTCTTGCAATGGAATACTGCCAAATGTATGCTACACATGCAGTCCTCGCTCTGAACAGCTTGCCCATGCATGAATTTCAGTTACCATGATTTAGTTAAATAATCCCAGGACACCAACAAAACAATCAAATTTCAGTTACTGCCATATTAACTGTGAGGAAGGGCATAAAGTACAAACTTCACAGCTAGTTCTTAAGTCCACAAATCACCCGGGATATAACAGATGTGTATCATGATCGGTGAACAATCAGGTCCCTTCTTTGAAAGTCTGTAGGTGCTTGGTCACTGTGCATGTTATTCAGTTCACATACAGACAGCAAGATCCATGTGTTGCTTAGAAGAGAACCGTTTAATCTTCAAGTATTTTGGAATTTTCCTGCCTTGTTTTTGTTACTGATTTCCAGTTTGACCTCACTGTGGTCTGAGAACAGACTTTATATGATTTCTGATGTTTTAAATTTGTTAGAGTGGGGTTTATGGCCCAGAATGTGGTCTGTCTTGGTGTATACTTCATGTGAGCTTGAGACAACGTGTATTCTGCTGTTGTTGGATGAAGCAGTCTGTAGATGTTTATTGTATCTATTTGGTCGATAGTGTTGTTGAATTCAGCTATGTCTGTACTGATTTTCTGCCTGACGGATTTGTCCATTTATGATAGAGGGGTGTAGAAATCTCCAACTATGATAGTGGATTTATCTCTTTCTCCTTACAGTTCTATCAGTTTTTGTCTCACGAATTTTGATGCTTTGTTGTTAGGCACCTAAACATTAAGAATTGTTATGTCTTCTTGGAGAATTGACCCCTTTATCATTATGGAATGCCCCTCTTTGTGCCTGATAATTTTCTTTGCTCTTAACTCTGCTTTGTCTGAAATTGATACAGCTTCTCAAACTTTCTTTTAATTAGTGTTAGCATGATGTATCTTTCCCCAACCCTTTACTTTTAAGCTATATGTGCCTTCATATTTAAAGTAGATTTCTTATATTTGGATCTTGTTTATCGATCCTCTGTGACAATCTCTGTCTTTTAATTGGTGTATTTATACCATTGGTATTTAAAATGATTATTGATATCACTGGATTAATATCTACCATATTTTGTTACTGTTTCATATTTATTGCCATTGTTCTTTGTTCCTTTTTTATATTCCACGCTTTTTCTGCCATTTCTGGTTTTAATCAAGCATTTTATATGCTTCACTTTTCTCTTCCCTGAAAATCCAGACACGATGCACTGGTGAAATTAACTGCAGTACCTAGTCCTTTAGTGATCTGGTGTTATAGAAGCATTGCATAGTCTTATGATTAGGTCTCAGTCTTGTAATGAGCATGTGCTCTTCAGCTATGAACGTCACAAGTGCCTCTCAGTATTTTCCCTCCCCTTAGGTGAAACACAATGGCTGGAATGGGTCAGAGTAGGATATTTCCCTTCCCCCAGGTCACTTAGGCTCTGACAAAACCCCATAGGTTAGGCCTCTGGTAAAACAGCTTCTCCTGAGGGCAGGCCTTATGAAGAATAGCAGAATGCTCTGGTGTATTTCAAAATGGCTCCTTTCACCCTCCCCCTGCCAGAATTCCAAGGGGAGTTTCCTTTGACCTTCACCTGGTAGTCACAACCTGATAGAGCCCAAAGAGACAAAACTCACAAAACGATAGGGGCTTCCCTGGAGTTTTTACCTCACAGATCTTTCCACACAAGCCTCCAGCAATCCGTCAAATACAGTTCAGGTTTTCCTACCTCACTATTGGTGTCCACAGAGATTTCTGCCCTTGGGTTTCTGTTCCGGTAGGTTGTTATTCTCTGTATCTGCCATCTGCCTCTCCAATTTTGGGCACAGGGATTTTTCCTGTGACCTCACTTCTCTAATGAATCTAAGAAGAACTGTTGATTTTTCAGTGTGTTCAGATATTTACCTGTTAGGACAGAGTGGCAACTTCCAAGCTCCTTCCATGCTGGACTCAAAACTAGACGTCTCATAAGTTTTTTACAATGGAATAAAACATGTTAATTCTCAATATTTCT
>NC_041222.1:32102564-32104323 GCF_002837175.3 Physeter macrocephalus
AAAGTCTGTAGGTGCTTGGTCACTGTGCATGTTATTCAGTTCACATACAGACAGCAAGATCCATGTGTTGCTTAGAAGAGAACCGTTTAATCTTCAAGTATTTTGGAATTTTCCTGCCTTGTTTTTGTTACTGATTTCCAGTTTGACCTCACTGTGGTCTGAGAACAGACTTTATATGATTTCTGATGTTTTAAATTTGTTAGAGTGGGGTTTATGGCCCAGAATGTGGTCTGTCTTGGTGTATACTTCATGTGAGCTTGAGACAACGTGTATTCTGCTGTTGTTGGATGAAGCAGTCTGTAGATGTTTATTGTATCTATTTGGTCGATAGTGTTGTTGAATTCAGCTATGTCTGTACTGATTTTCTGCCTGATGGATTTGTCCATTTATGATAGAGGGGTATAGAAATCTCCAACTATGATAGTGGATTTATCTCTTTCTCCTTACAGTTCTATCAGTTTTTGTCTCACGAATTTTGATGCTTTGTTGTTAGGCACCTAAACATTAAGAATTGTTATGTCTTCTTGGAGAATTGACCCCTTTATCATTATGGAATGCCCCTCTTTGTGCCTGATAATTTTCTTTGCTCTTAACTCTGCTTTGTCTGAAATTGATACAGCTTCTCAAACTTTCTTTTAATTAGTGTTAGCATGATGTATCTTTCCCCAACCCTTTACTTTTAAGCTATATGTGCCTTCATATTTAAAGTAGATTTCTTATATTTGGATCTTGTTTATCGATCCTCTGTGACAATCTCTGTCTTTTAATTGGTGTATTTATACCATTGGTATTTAAAATGATTATTGATATCACTGGATTAATATCTACCATATTTTGTTACTGTTTCATATTTATTGCCATTGTTCTTTGTTCCTTTTTTATATTCCACGCTTTTTCTGCCATTTCTGGTTTTAATCAAGCATTTTATATGCTTCACTTTTCTCTTCCCTGAAAATCCAGACACGATGCACTGGTGAAATTAACTGCAGTACCTAGTCCTTTAGTGATCTGGTGTTATAGAAGCATTGCATAGTCTTATGATTAGGTCTCAGTCTTGTAATGAGCATGTGCTCTTCAGCTATGAACGTCACAAGTGCCTCTCAGTATTTTCCCTCCCCTTAGGTGAAACACAATGGCTGGAATGGGTCAGAGTAGGATATTTCCCTTCCCCCAGGTCACTTAGGCTCTGACAAAACCCCATAGGTTAGGCCTCTGGTAAAACAGCTTCTCCTGAGGGCAGGCCTTATGAAGAATAGCAGAATGCTCTGGTGTATTTCAAAATGGCTCCTTTCACCCTCCCCCTGCCAGAATTCCAAGGGGAGTTTCCTTTGACCTTCACCTGGTAGTCACAACCTGATAGAGCCCAAAGAGACAAAACTCACAAAACGATAGGGGCTTCCCTGGAGTTTTTACCTCACAGATCTTTCCACACAAGCCTCCAGCAATCCGTCAAATACAGTTCAGGTTTTCCTACCTCACTATTGGTGTCCACAGAGATTTCTGCCCTTGGGTTTCTGTTCCGGTAGGTTGTTATTCTCTGTATCTGCCATCTGCCTCTCCAATTTTGGGCACAGGGATTTTTCCTGTGACCTCACTTCTCTAATGAATCTAAGAAGAACTGTTGATTTTTCAGTGTGTTCAGATATTTACCTGTTAGGACAGAGTGGCAACTTCCAAGCTCCTTCCATGCTGGACTCAAAACTAGACGTCTCATAAGTTTTTTACAATGGAATAAAACATGTTAATTCTCAATATTTCT
>NC_041222.1:32104800-32126875 GCF_002837175.3 Physeter macrocephalus
GTAGGATATTTCCCTTCCCCCAGGTCACTTAGGCTCTGACAAAACCCCATAGGTTAGGCCTCTGGTAAAACAGCTTCTCCTGAGGGCAGGCCTTATGAAGAATAGCAGAATGCTCTGGTGTATTTCAAAATGGCTCCTTTCACCCTCCCCCTGCCAGAATTCCAAGGGGAGTTTCCTTTGACCTTCACCTGGTAGTCACAACCTGATAGAGCCCAAAGAGACAAAACTCACAAAACGATAGGGGCTTCCCTGGAGTTTTTACCTCACAGATCTTTCCACACAAGCCTCCAGCAATCCGTCAAATACAGTTCAGGTTTTCCTACCTCACTATTGGTGTCCACAGAGATTTCTGCCCTTGGGTTTCTGTTCCGGTAGGTTGTTATTCTCTGTATCTGCCATCTGCCTCTCCAATTTTGGGCACAGGGATTTTTCCTGTGACCTCACTTCTCTAATGAATCTAAGAAGAACTGTTGATTTTTCAGTGTGTTCAGATATTTAAATGTTAGGACAGAGTGGCAACTTCCAAGCTCCTTCCATGCTGGACTCAAAACTAGACGTCTCATAAGTTTTTTACAATGGAATAAAACATGTTAATTCTCAATATTTCTAATGTTTTTCATTGTACTGTATTAACTAAATATAAGGTTTACTAATTTTTAAAGCCTATCTATAACTTTATAACCAACAAGAAAGTTTCTAGTGTTTTGTCAGAAAGATTTTAACGTCATGGAACAATAATATTTTCCCCATCGATCATTAAGATCAACTTTGCACAGTTCAGCTCGTTTGGTCATTCATTGTTGTCGTTCCACAGTGAGGAAAGCCTGTACTTTATTTACCCTATATTTTATTTCTCATATATACATGGGTTCCTATTCTGGTTTAATAATATACTGATGTACTGTTATAGCTTATTAGATTTTTTCAAACTACTGAAATTTGGAGTGTGTTTTGATACTGGATACGGACATTTCTTTCCTCATTCCAACTTTATCCTACTTTAAAATATCTGCTTGATGGTGATAAATCCCTCTTGATCATAATGACTTTTTAAAAATATGTTGCTGGAATCTACTTGCTAATATTCGTTAGAACTTAAGATCTTAAAAGAAATGTGCTTCTAGTTACTTTTTGGGTAAATTTTCCATACCTGATTTTTGTATTAGGACTCTTCTAGCTTTTTTAATACATTGGAAAATAACGGATGTCTTTCTAAGGTGTGTATCTTTGATTATATTTTCTAATTTCATAAAGCTACTTGTATTCTCTACTCAAAATATGAGTAAATATTGGCTGCATATAACTTATCAATAATCAGCCATTTTGTCCAGATTTTCAAATGTGTTGGTATAAAGCTAGCATAGTATTCTTTTGCAGTTAAGAAAATATTCTCTCTGTTTTATAGCTAGTCCCATCTCTATCATATTTGCCAAATATTGCTTATTTTACTGTTCTTTCCAAAGAACAAGCTTTTGGTTTTATTTGTCAAGTTTACTGCTTTTCTTCTCCATTTTTGACTTTTCTCTTTATTAATTTTGTCCCTCCACTCTTCTGGATATACCTTGTGCTTTTTCTATGTCTACTCCAATTCCTGTAGCTTCAAGAGCCATTTTCAACAACTCCACCGGCTCTGCCAGCTGTGTCATGGCCACTTCATCATATGCCATTAAAACTTAATCTCATACACTGGGTGAAGACCCAGCAGCCTTATTTTGCTTTCAAAATTGTTCTATGGCCTTGGATCCTTCTTCTTCTTCTTCTAAATTCGCATTATCATCATGGAAAAGTCTAGTGGGCCTCATGCTGCTTATAAGGCTTGCCTTTCCTCCAGTTTCATAATAAAAGAAAAAACATTTCCTCCCTTTTTTTTGATGTTGATTGAAAATTTATCAACACTTCTTTGCACTGTATTCAAATCCCGAAATATAAGCAAGCCTTCATGCACACAGGCTCACCGAAATGTCATAATTTTAAACAATGTATGACCTTGAACAATGACCTTTCCAAATACCTCATGGTCCCCCTTTCTTTCTAGGTGCCCAGAGTTTTTCATTCCTACAGCATCTTTTACACATGGTCAATTTGTGTCATAAGCTCTTCCTCCCTCCCACTTCTGAGTATATATCCAAAGGAAACATCATCATTATTGGAAGAGATATCTGTACTCCCATGTTCACTGTAGCATTATTCACAAGAGCCAAGGTATAGAAACAACCTAAGTGTCCATAGTAGATTAATGGATAAAGGAAATATGGTGTGTATATATATACACACAATGGAATATTATTCAACCTTAAAAAAGAAGAAAATCCAATCATTTAAGACAACATGGATAAAACTGGAGGACACTATGCTAAGTGAAATAAGACAAAGACAAATAGTGCATGATGTCACTTATATGTGGACTCTAAAAAAATAACTAAATTAATAAACTCTTCCTTCCCTGGACATTTTCCTCAGCAGAATCTAGCAGCTTCTACTATGAGTCGCATCTTTTTTTTGTTGTTTGTACCAGATCACAACTCCAGGGAAGCTATGTATTTACTGATGTATATCTAGATTATAATTTACCATTGTCTTTTTCTTTGTAATTCATTTCTTCCACTTCTGGCATCAGAACCTCATTTTTCCTTTGGAGAAGTCCTTGTGATTCAGGTAGGCTGTGTGTCTCCTCCTAGGCTTGAGCCTGGCTAGACATGGTATTTTATATATACTCCATAGGTCTTATGTACTTATTTCTCTGTTTTCCATCATTTTCCATCCAAATTTTAGTGTAGTTATTTTTTAATTGACATCTGTAATCCTTTCATTTGTTTGACTAAGGTACTGTTAAACCCATCTTCTGAGTGCTTAACTTCAGCTTTTTTAATTCTAGAATTTTCCTTTGGTTGCATTTCACAGATAATTTTTGCTTAAATTTTATATGTTGTCCTTTTTTAAATACATTAATCATAATTTTAAATAATAGTTTCATTGAGATGTAATTTACTTTCCATATTATTTAAAGTGTACAATTTAATGTTATGCATCTACCACCACAATCAATTTTAAAACTTTCATCCACCACCCAAAAGAAAAAGAATCTACTATAAGTCACTCACTCCCCCATTTCTCCAAACCCTAGGCAGCCACTAATATACTTTGTCTCTACAGATTTTCCTATTCTGGACATTGTATACAAATGGAATCATACAATTACTTAGCATGTTTTCAAGGTTCATCCATGTTGTAGCATGTATCAGTACTTGATTTCTTTTTATGGCTGAATAATATGCCATGGTGTGGATATTACTGTGTTTCATTTACCCATTCACAGTAAATGGCCATTTGGGTTATTTCCACTTTGGGGCTATTATGAATAATGCTGCTGTGGTTGGATTTACGTGCAAGTTTGTATGCAGGTCTAGATTTGTTTTTTAAATTAATAGACTATTTTGGAGCAGTTTCTGGTTTACAGAAAAATTAAGCAGAAAGGACAGAGTTCTCATACCTCCTTACCACTCTACCCAGTTTCCCCTATTATTAACATCTTGCATTAGCATAATACATTTGTTATAGTTAATGAACCAATACTGATACATTATTACTAATGTCCATGCTTTACTTTAGACTTCACTCTTTGTTTTGTACATTATATGATTTTTGACAAATGTGCAATAACCTCTACCCAACATTACAGAACCATACACAGGAGTTTCTCTGCCTTTAAAATTCCGGGCTTCACCCATCCTTTTCTCCCTCCCCACAACCTCTGGCAACCACTGCTCTTTTTATTGCCTCCACAGTTTTGCCTTTTCCTAAATTTCATATAGTTGGAATCATATAATATGCATGTAGCCTTTGCAGATTGGCTTTTTTTCACTTAGCAATATCCAGTGATCTTTTGATTGTCTCCACACTTTGCCTTTTCCTAAATTGCAAATAGCTGATATCACATAATATGCACGTAGCCTTTGCAGATTGGCTTTTTTTCACTTAGCAATATGCATTTAAGCTTCTTCCATGTCTTTTCATGGCTTCATAGCCTTTTCTTTTTATTGTTGAATGCTATTCCTTTGTATGGATATGCCATAAATTGTTTATCCATTCACCTATTGAAAAACATCTTGGTTGATTTCAAGTTTTGGCAATTATGAAAGAAACTGTTATAAACATCCATGTGCAGGTTTTTATGCGGACATAACTTTTCAGTTCCTATGGGTAAATACTGAAGAGCATGATTACTAGATCACTGTACGGTAAAAGTACATTTAGTTTCGTCAGAAACTGCCAAGTACCCCATTAGCAACAAATGAGAATTCCAGCTGTTCTGCATCATCACCAACTTTGGTATTTCAGATTTTGGATTTTAGCCATTTGAATAGGTGTGTAGTGTTATCTCATTATTGTTCTAATTTAAAATTCCCTGATGACATGGAATGTGTAGCACCTTTTCATACACTTATTAGCCATGTGTATATTTTCTTTGTTAAATCATAGTTGTTTCTGTTTTTTTTTTTAACCAACGCCTGCCAACTCTTGTCCTCCTGTGTCTATTTATATTGTTTTTTTTCTTTCTTTTTTTTTTTTTGAGCTTTTGATCATTTAGTCTTTTTCCTGGTATGTCAAATTATTTTTTATATTAAAATTGGGCTTAACTTATTTTAGGAAACGATAAAGATACCTCCACATTCTGGATGTTGTTATCTTTCTCTTGAAAAGATTTACTTTTGCCCATGGCAGACAGTTACTATAGGGACTAGTAACCTTAGTCCATTCTCAGTTTGAGCTCATTCAAAGCTTTTTTTCAGTCTGTGTGAAGGTTGGTCTATTTCTGTCTTGTCCTTGCTCTATGGGTGTTGCCCTGTGGGATTACCATGTGAAAGTTTGGATTCTCCCTATTCCCAAGTACCCTTGTATTTGTTAGGCTTTAAATGTAATGGTTCCCCCAGCCCTGTGAGACTAAGAAAACGCTTAGCTTGCCATTCCATTAGCTTCTTTTAGCTTGAGCTCTTGCCGTTTGGCTTCTGTGGTTAGAGTCTTTTGACCTCCTTGGCTTTTCAGCTCCTAGGCTGTAAGATTTGAATCAGCAAATGCCCCAAGGAGAAAAGCTGCACCAAATGTCAAGTTGCATCTGTTTCCCTTCTCTCCAGAACTTGGCCCACAAGTCTTGGTGTCTCTCTAACATTCTTATGCTGGCGAACAAATGTTTTCTTACTTTATCCAGGTTTTCTAAAATTTCTTTAGACTTCACCTGATCTTATGTTATTATTGAACTATCATCTCAATTATCCCTAGGAAGAAAATTTACAGTTTTGTGTGTTTTTTTTAAATTTTCTACATTAACTCAATTTCTGTAGAGACCTTTTACCTGATTGCTCAGTCTAGTTCCTGTGTTACCAGTAAGATTGAGATAAGGTAGAGGCTAAGAATATTGGGGGGAAATCACTGATGAATATGTATCGTTCTTTTTGTTTTTCCTCTCTTTATTTACTCTGGCAGCCTACATTTGCCTTTCTTGATTTGACCCAGTCGCCCAAATAAGGAACCCACTCCGGCAAAGACCTGACTTTACTCTCATAAATGTCTGCATGTTAGGATTAGCTAGATGATGAACACCATGCCAAAGTTCTTTGTGTGAGACTTTTGCAGAATTTTGTTAGCGCTTTAGTTTGCCTCTTGCCAACACTGCTCAGATTGTTGAGGTTTTCTAAGATTCTGTAGGTCAAACCTCTCTACCTGCATACCAGATGAGCCCTTCTCTCTTTCCTGAGCTCATTTGTGGGAGGTTAGCCCTCAGTTTTTCTTTTTCCCCATCCAATCATATTTGTTCATGAATTCCAAAAAGCTCTCAAAGTACCTGTCGTACCTCTCTCTTCTCTTTTTTATCAACACTGTTAAATATTAACCATATATTTGCATACCTCTTTCTTACTTAGAATGGAATATTGGAAGGCTACATCATTAAGTGTGAGCCCCACCAAACTATGACTCGTACAACACTCTACCCCGGGCCTAAACTTGTGATATCCACTGGTTTTCTTATAATATCTTATATGTTTCTAAATTTGTAATGATTTAGTTAATTCCTGAGTTATGTGACAATAAGAAATCAGTCAAATTAGCACTGCAAAAGTGCATCTTAGACCTAGGGACCAGAACCAAGGACCAGAAAAACTGTTAACCAATAAGTTTCATTTGTACTTTATGTTTAACAAGTGCTGAGGGTGAATGGGAAGTGAGGGAAAAGGAGTTTAACTTCATATTACAGATCCTCGCACTAAAATGAAGAGGAAAATGACAGAGTTCCTGGTTCAAGTCACTATAATCTGCTTATATAAACAATAACAACATATAAGAAAAACAAACACTATATGATAGGAACAGTGGATAATTAATTACCAGATCAGGGAGTACGGATTATACTTGCTATGAGATTTCATTAAAGAAGGATTCCAAAAAGCACTGGCTTCTTCTGAGAAGACTTCTTAGAAGAGGTAGGATTTGAATGGAATAAGCCCTCTCCTAAGCTCTGGGCAGGGAACAGGCACAGTGCCAGGAATGGCACAGAGGGCTTATGGAATAGGGAACAAAACTGGCTGAACAGAGGAGTGCTACGTGTTGGGGAATATGGGGGAAAGGCTGGCTGAGGTTGGTTAAATGAAACATAATTAGACTGAAGAGAAAGTAGGTGGAAAGACAAATGGAAGACTGTGGAAAGCCCCTAAAGATGAAGGTCAGCATAATATTAAGAAATCAGTGGTACTTTGACACTCTATGAATGTCTAGGTTTAAAAAACCAGGGAAACACAATAAAAGAATAAACTACTCATATAATGATATGTACCCAAATGCCAGATACTGAAGAATACACACTGTGTGTTCCCATGTATGTGATATATGGTGATAGAGGTCAGTTTAGGTGTTACCCTGGGGGAGTATGGAACAGAAAGAAGTAACAGAGAACATTGTAAGGTGTTAGAAATGTTTTATAATATCTTGATCTGGTGTTGGATACATGGGTGCATAGAGATGTAAAAATTTAGTTATTATCAATGCAATTGGTGTTTATTGTTTGAATGCATACATTAAAAAAAAACTCCAGTAGGTTAATTAGGCTGTCAGTTGTATGAAGTAAACTTTCGTCAAGAAATAGCCAAGGTAGTAATGCAGTAATAAGTTATAAATGTGTTCATTGGGGTCTAGAATGTCACTATTGGAATACAAGAAATATGTGTAAGAAAAAAGACAGATGACCCAACTTTCAAGTTAAGAACTTTGCCAGTGTTTGGATACCTTTGAACAAAGAAAAAAAGGAAATACAATTTTTATTAAGCATATGCTATGTATCAATCCCTGACTTATATTTTGACACATATAAACATAGGAAACATTGCACCTTGTAACTGAGACAATGAAGATGAGCGAGGTAGCTGGTTTTGACACTAGAGGCTGAGGAAACAATTAGCTCATAATCGTAAGAAGTTTGAAGTCGGAGGAAAAGAATCAAGAGGAAATAGTAGTAAGTGCCAGGAGCTCCTGGAAACTACATAAGAGATGAAGCCCCCAGAATTGTTGAGCTTTCTAAGAGGCCCAATGAATCAAGTAAAAGCAGAAAGCTTAAAACTGAATCCTGGGGATATATGTATACATATAGCTGATTCACTTTGTTATACAGCAGAAACTAACACAATATTGTAAAGCAATTATAGTCCAGTAAAGATGCAAAAAAGAAAAAAACTGAATCCTGCAAAGTGACAAATGTTAGGACAATCAGTAAAGAATTGTAAGAAAAATAATCACATGCATATCCCAACACAGAAATATCCTAAGCTCCATCTCAGCATTTCTCCGATTGGCCTTTCACAAAATACAGTCCCATCAGCTGAATATAGGTTTGTCAAGTAAGTGTGAATAAGACTGAACTAAACAAAATTAAATCAATTCCTTCCTCCAAAACTTTTCGGAGTATATAATGTAACAAAGTAAAACTTGAATTTCATGTCAGGATGTAGAGTACGGCTCTTCCCAAATGCTTTTGTCTTGTAACTACATTGACATCATCTAAAACCAGTGTTGCTCAGGACAGAGACTGTGAAATGCTGCTCTCATCATGTAGGATAACAAGTCCTTCTCAAAATCCATTCTTCCCTTCTGCCCTTTCTCATGTTGTCCCTGCCACCTGGAAGGCCTCTCCAAAGCTCCACCTGCCAAAACCCTACCCATCTTTTAGGATCCAAGAGATCATAAAAGGCTTACATTACTAAAAGGCAGAGAAAGAAATCCCTTCCTAGCGATCTACACTTCCCTCCTAGGGAAAAGAAAAACTATAAAGTATACCACAGTGACCTTAATTGTATGAATATAACTATGTTGTGTTACTTTGAGTTCTGTAAAAGTCAATGTGCTACAATGTATATGGATATGAATGTTTGATCTCTTACAAGTAGATCTTGCTGATAATTTTCATCATGAGCGAGGTTAATGATTAAGGGAGCCATTGTGTTTGGCTCAGCCCTTATACCCAGGGAATATTAAAATTGGAAAGGTCCCTAGATATTAGCAAATCTATCCACCTCATATTCTAAGTAAGGAAACTGAGACCTTCATAGATTGGATATTTATATTAACAAAGGATAAGGAAATCAGATATTGGCAGATATATCTTTTAGATTAAGAATTTTGAGATTTTTGTAGAATACTAGAACATTATGTCCACTGATATTGAGAAAATGTGTTTCTCAGTCATCATTTTCTATTGCAGTGACCAAGAGAGGTGGGAGTCAGTAGATGTACGAAGAGTTGTTCAAAAACTTTAGAAACTCCCAATTTATATACAAAGGGAAATCCATCATTCATGTTTTTTAAGCTAACTGGATGCAGCTTATCAGCTACATTGAGGAACGGTGAAGTTAAGTGTCTATAGAGTTAACATGTTAGTTTGTGTCATGAGCTCCCTCTTGTTCAAGGGAGTTAATGGTCAGCACTCAACTAGGCACTTAGAGTCCATTATAAAACTGGACTAAATGTTTATCTGTGGCATTTTTATTCTTCTTTGGTGACCTTAGGCAGAATTAGCTCTCTTATGTTTTGATAAATTCAAGTATTAAACAGGGCTAAGATTTCACAAGTTCTTTGGCCTAGACATGGGGGTAAGGAGGACCAATGAGCTGGAGTGCTTCTAGATTTAAGAATGGTCAGATTGAGGAAGAAGAGTCTTATGCCAGAGGTGAAAGAAGACTGATTATAATTACCTATTTTTAAAAATTCCAACCCTTTTAAATGTTCTAAAGTGATCATGAAGTACATGGGTATGCTAGGAAGTAAGGAAGTCAACCAAGAATATTCTGGAAGAGTTTGTGGATGGCAATAAAGAGGCAAGGAAGGCAGAGAACATACTAGAAAAGGTTTTGGTTGGCCATAATAATGAAGTCAGAAGAATAAGAAGAAGAATGGCAGATGCAATGGGAAAGAGAAAGCAAGAATAGAGAAGCAAAAGGGAAAGTAGAAAAATGAGACAAATTTGGAGAAGGAAATGAGGGCGAAAACTGGGTGAAAGAAAGAGGGAAGCACTGATGGTAGACCAGATGACACTCAAAAATTAACATGATGCACATTTAAGATGTGTCAACAATTGCCATGGTCATTACCCTCAAATAGTTTACAGTATGTGTTTCAAAGACATTTATAAATAGAAAATGCCATTAAAATAAGTGCCAGGATAAAAATATTCATGGAATTGTATGGGAGGATAAAAAGGGGGAATTTAGATTAAATCTTCCCTAAGGGATCAGAAAAGACTTCATAGAGGAGATCTCTTCAAAGCTGATGACTCTTAGGGAAAAAAAAAAAACAAAAAACAGGAAGACTACAACAGAAGATAGGAAGAGAGAAAGGTAAAGAGAGAGATGTAGAGAAGAAAGAAGTAAAGAAGAAAGAAAAGTGGTTTAAAGGAGAAAAGTGAGGAGCACAAAAAGAATCACAAGATTGGACTGAATTCACTGAATGATTGTGGAACATTCATATTTTGAGCATTGCAAAATTTGGGAATGAATACAATAACTACTGTATTTTTCTTGTAATATGCCAATACTTCACATGTATTATCCCATTTTTAATACTCAAAACAGCCCGATGAGGTAGATATTAATATTCTATTTTTCAAATGAGGACACTGATCTAAGGAAAGGTTGAATAATTGCTGGCCAGTGGCAGGGCAGGGATTTGAATGAATGATACCTTAATCCATATTTTATTTACCAAGCTCTAGAAGAAAAAAATAAAAACAAAAGAAAGAGTTTGAGAATTCATTAAAAACAGAGAAGAAAAAAAATTTTTTTTTTTTTGAGAAGAAAAATTTTTTAAAAAGGAAAGCAGAGAGATACATTTAAACTAGGGCTTCTGATTAATGCTAGCTGGAAATAATGTATCAATACCAGCATCACAGTTACACCAGATTTGCAGGACTCCTAATCCACATTCTCTCTGATACATGACAAACCTGATCAAATGTGGAAAGGTTCTGAGGGACAGATTTCTTGGGAATTGTCCCTGCTTCATTCTGAATCTCCTTCCTCTTATCCCCAAGCAAAATTATGGAGGGAATAAGAGTTGACCAGCTGAGAATGGATTCTTTGTTATCTGAGAACTCACCATCCCACAGAGGTGTTAGTTCAATTGTTTATACACTTGTAAGAATATATTTACCAAAGGATAAAGGATGGAGATGACGTTGTTTCTATTACTAAATGCTTACCATGGTCACTGCACACACAACACACCTCACTTAGTTTTTATAATAATACTACACATGTTGGTGCTAACTTCCTGACTTTATAGACAAGGAAACTAAAGCTTAGAGAAGTTTCAAAACTTGCTCATGATCACTCAGCTGATAAGTGAGAGAGTAGCTCTAACTACCCAGAAAGAAACACATGGCATCCAGTTGCTAAATACTTCAGAGTTTCCAGGAGCTGAAAGTCCAGCAAGATAATACATGAGTCACGTTGCCAGAGAGCTGTAACTCCAAGTTTAAATTACAATTATTTTGAAATGTTCCCAGTAAGAGAGGTTGGTAGGGTCAAGGAGTTTTGGAATAGATTGAAATAATTGGAGAAGTTTTGTAGGAGTTAGATCTTGACCTCTGGTTTAGAGAAAAAAACAGCAAATATTTTGCCAAATGAAGTAAGAAGAGTTATCTCAGGCAACTGCCAGAAAAACCATAAATCATTAAAAAGTCATCCTCACTACTCAAAAACAAAAGGTCTTCTGGGGGCAACCATCCATCCAAATTTCTAAGGTTCCTTTCAAACGCAAGCATCTATGATTCAGAAATTAAAGTTTCAAATCATAACTGACAACTGCTGTGCCTATTACCCTTTGCCCTTAGGAACTAACTCCCAAAGTTCCAAGAGAATTGTTCTTGTTGTTTACTGTGTAGATTCCCGGACCCTGGGTTTCAGAGATTTCACTTTGTTTTTGCAAATTTTATTGAGGTATAATATACACACAGAAAAGTTTATGAATCCTGATTGCTTTTGACATCCAGATTGCCCATCCTAAAGGGAGAGTACAGTTTAAAGAGATATAGAGTACTGTGATTTCTTTATTTTTTTGTTTATCATTACATTGACAACTTGACATTCTGTTTTTACACCCTGTTTGTGTTTGCTGGTTTAATGTGAGTCTTCCCTTGAGAAGAGAAATTGTACTTAGAATTCTAAAAATTTCATGTTTCTGTTTCATGTTCACAAAATTGAGGGAAAGACCCTGGGCTTTGGTGAATTCATCCAGGTGAAAGACAAGCAGCTTCAGATGTGAGAAAGCCTTATTTTGACCATATGCCCCTACCCAATTCATCTTGCATTGATTCCTTATTTTGAACTTCTAAAGACCAAGTGCTAATCACAATATAGGACAACGCTGTAATAAACATATATTTCATACATATTAAATATATTACACAAATAATTTATAGAAAAGTATAGTTAGTAGAGCTGCAATCTCTCTTCTAACTGAAAACTATCTTTTTAAAAAGTTTGGGAACATAAATCAGGTATCACTATTCAATATGAAAATTTTCATACACATAAATGATCAATATCTTTCATATCTCTATTTTTTTTCTGCTGGTTCTTATAATATTTATTGATAGTAATCTTTATAGCTCTAACAAAAGAGAGGGTACCTTCATTATGGACACTAAAAAGATAACATCCATACCCTCTGTGTTTTAGATGTGGAGGGTTTTTTTTTCTCAATCTATTATTTGTAGAAACCAGAGTTGATGCACTAGTAGTAATGAACTACCTAGGGAGAAATAAACACTAAAAGCTGAGTAAATATGGTATTTCTTAGGTTGCAACGAGGGAGACAGTTTTTTAGAACCCTAGGCTGTTATACATCATAAGAGACACCTAAAAGTGAGCTGAAGTCAAACCACTGTCTTTCATCCATAGATAATTAAAATGGCCCCGCATTTCAAGACATAAGTCAAGGATTTTCAGGAGTACGGTAATCTTTAAAGGCTATCCTTCAGGAAATTTTCTTCGCAACCTGGGAAAGGTACTGAAAAGAAGCTTATGGACCAAGAAGAGAATTTAATGGGCTCTTAACCCCTTTCAATTGAGGTACAAGATGTGGGATTAGGAAATGGAGCAACTATTTAAGTCTCTTCATTCTATTTTTCACTCAGCTCAGAAAGAGTCCAGCTCGCAAAGCACAGTCACTTGAAATTGTATGTGCATCTTCATTCCTTTGAGTACTGAACTTTCACATTTATGAGAGTCTTAGACAGATATCTCTAGAAACTAAAACCTCGATTTCTTACCTGTAAATTATTGCATTATAGCGATATGAAAAAGAGTGATTTTTAATGTTCTAACAGTATAACAGAATATTACATTGAAATAAATTAACATTTCTGCTGGGCCTAGAGCAATATAAAATTTAAATGCCAACTTTAAATTGTAAAAGGGTTAATTTCCTGACCTTGCCTACGTTTAATTGTTACTAATGGGTGTTATACTAATTAAACATGCCTCCTCAATAATTATATGAAGAAGCTGCAAAGCTTTTAAGACTCCTGCTAATCCAGCACCCTCTGGTTGCTTGTTTCTAATTTGTTCATTTTAATGTACCAGTTATGTGAATTAGAGCAAATAAACATGTGAAAAATCTCTCTTCTGAGACTCTGACCTCCAACAAATGTTTTGAATCAGATGGAACAATCCCTGTTCTAGCTCAATTATTCAGTTTCTAGAGTAGATTAAAGGATTAAAAGGCTGATTTACTTAGTTGTGAATAAGCAGATGTATCTCGAGCTTTCATACTTCTCATTCTGAATTCTCGAGCACTAAGTATTGTCATCCTGATCAAATCCAAAGAGGATTAAAATCAGATAAATGCATAATGAATTACTATACCAATTTTTAACGAAAGCTCAATAAAGGATCATATTGTGCTAATGCTAGAAAAGAAAGACAGTTTTGCATGTACTGTTCGTTTATGGCAAGCACTAATGACCTCATACATATTCTAGTGCACACGAGAGGGACATACTATATTGTATCTTTTTACAGGTAATGAAGTTATAACATATAGGCCTTATATTTTTTGTTGTTGGTTTATGTTGTATATTTCTCTCTGTTTAACCCTTTTTTCTTTCTGCTTAACCCTTTTTCAGGGTCATATTTCCCACGAAGGATATGAGGACAGATTTCTTTCAATGTTTGCATGGTAGAATATATAAGGAATTACTGGATCTCCACCCATTCCTGGTCACCTAGAAGATAATGATCATTGTCTCCACTTAGATTTAATGGTGTACCACCCTGACCAGTGCCCATAAACAAAAAGGTGGGCACACATTTTTTCTCCTGTGGAGTGATGCACAGAGGGAAAATTAAAGCTTCCCAGGCAGTAAAACTTCCCTTAGCCCAATAACTGAATCAATATCTATGGAAAACTGATCCAATACTATTTATTGGTTTTTTTCCCCTTCTGAGTATAAAAACATAGTATGTCCAGTGGAAAATTTTGAAACTTTAAAAAAATAATAGTCACTCATAACTCCATCATTGAAAAGATCCACTATACTTATTTTAATATAGTTTCTGCTCCCTCTAGCTTCTTTTTATTTTTTAACATTTTTGAGATTATGATACATGTCATTTGGTACCTAGTTACTTTGCTTCCTTTAATATTACAATGAGCATTTTCTGATGTCATGAATAGGATAATACTAACATAATAATAATTTATGATTTTAGGGCTACCCAACAGCCCGCTATATATTATGACATATAAATTTTGGTTAATTCCTCTAGTGTTGTGCACTGAGATTGTTTCCATCTTTTTTTGTGGTTACATATAACATTGCTCCGGATACCACTATATATAATCTTTCCCAGGAAACAATGCATTTTGATACTGTTGAATAGGGAATGTCTTCATACATTTAGTGCAGATCCTGGCCATATGGTAATTTTCAGTAGCTACTCCAGGGATCATTTTCCTGGAAGAAGGCGTATATTACAGAATTAAAATTACCATCAGATGTTTAGAAGGTACAGATGTGGTAAGACTCAATGCCGAAGTGAGATGCTAGCCACAATCCCAATGATTTTCCTTTTTGAGGCAGCAGTTATTTCAGATGTTACTGTTTGGAATACCTAAATCCCTCTCCTCAATCATAAATTCTTATTTCTGAAAATGCCCCCTGTTGAACTACAGAATATATATTGAGCCCCTGAGAATGTATCTTTGCCTCTTCTTCATCTGTATCTTCTAGTAATATATATTATGTTCCATAACATTTTAAGAAAATCAATTCCTCATCAAGGATGCCAGAGCAATGCTTATTATTTCTCTACAATAATAAATAATTTAATATTAAATAATAGCTGAAGTAGGCTGAATAGTGGCCCCCAAACATATTCACATCCTATCCTAATCCCAAGAAACTGTGAATGTTACCTAACATGACAAAAGGGACTTTGCAGGTATCAGGTATAAATGAACTAAAGGTCTTGAGGTAGGAAGATTATCATGGATTATCCCATGAACCAGATGATCCAGGATGATGCAATCACTACAGTCCTTAAATGAGGGACATAGGAGGGTCAAGTCACAGAGGAAGGCAATGTGATGCCAGAAGCAGAGACTGAGTGATGCTCTTTGAAGATGGGGGAATACAGGTGGCCACTAGGCATTAAAAAAGTCAGAAGCCCTCAGAACCTCCAAAAGGAACTAGCCCTGCTGACACCTTGGTTTTAGCCTGTGAAACTGATTCTGGACTTTTGACTTCCAGAATTGTAAGAGAATAAATTTGTGTTATTTTAAGGCACTAAGTTTGTGTTCATTTGTTACAGCGACAGTAGGAAACTAATACAATAGTAATTTATGTTCATGATAGAAAATCTGGTAAAAATATAAAGAAGAAAACAGAAATAAACCATAAGCAAATCATACTTAACATGTTGGTTTATTTTCTCCTAAATATCTCCATAGCAACATGTAGATCCATTTCCATACACACAAGCACAAAATGCACACATGCACATACACATGCAAAATCAAAATCTATTAATCATGTACTGTGCTTTCTTCCTATAATAATTTTCTGATTTTCAAAAATTATTAATTACACTACACGATATTTCACCTCTTTGTACAGCACAATTCATTTAACCAATTCCTTATTGTAGACCAAATGCTGTTTTTTAAAAAAATTCCTATATTAAATTTATATGTATATATTTATATAACATGTTGTATATTATTTTTATTGCTATATTACATAAATATTGAAATAAACACCATCATAAATCTTTGTCCACATCTGATTATTTGCTAATGTTAATTCCTAAGAGTAGAGTTACTAGTTCAAAGGCTACATATATTTTTATTATAATTGATAAAAGCTTTCCTTCAAAAGTGCTTTTCCAATTTACACACTGTCAAACAGTACATTCAACAATCCATATTTACCAATAATTCTACTATTTTCTCATTGAAATATGTCATCTTGAAAGAAAAAACAGTTTATTATTACACTTATTTTTAAAATTTTATTTCTAGAGAGGTTAACATTTCTTTCATCATTATTGGTAGTTTGTACTTTTTAATGTATGCAAATTTTGAGAGTTGAAGATGAGATGGTGGAGTAGAAGGGCTTGAGCTCACCTCCTCTCATGGAAACATCAAAATCACAACTAACTGCTGAACAGCCATCGACAAAAACGACTGGAACCTACCAGAAAAGATACTCTATGTCCAAAAACAAAGAAGAAGCCACAACAAGACAATAGGAGGGTTGCATATGTGATATAATCAAATCCCACACCTGCTGGGTGGGCAACCCACAAACTGGAAATTAATTGTATCACAGAGGTTCTCCCACAGGAGTGAGGAACTAAGCCCCACTCAGACTCCCCAGTGAGGGGGTCTGGCATTGGGAGGAAGAGCCCCAGAGCATCTGGCTTTGAAGGCCAGTGGGACTTGATTAGAGGAGCTGCACAGGACTCGAGGAAACAGAAACTCCACTCCTGGAGGGTGCACACAGGTCTCATGCACACCAGGACGCAGAGAAAAAACAGAGAAGCCTGGATCAGACCTACCTGCTGGTATTGGAGGGTCTCCTGGGGAGGCAGGGGGCAGCTGTGGCTCACTGCGGGGACAAGGACACTGGTGGCAGAGGTACTAGGAAGTACTCATTGGGGTGAGCTCTCCTGGAGGCAGCCATTTTGACACCAAGAAGTGGCCCCACCCAACAGCCTGTGGGCTCCAGTGTTGGGACGCCTCAGGCCAAACAACAAACAGGGCAGGAACACAGCCTCACCCATCAGCAGACGGCTGCCTAAAGTCTTCCTGAGCCCACACCCATTTATAAACACATCCCTTGACATAACCCTGGACAAGAGCGGGGCAAGACCCAGCTCCACCCACTAGTGGGCAGGCACCAGTTCTTCCCACCAGGAAGCCTCCACAAGCCTCTAGACTAGCCTCACCCACCAGAGGGAAGATACCAGAAGCAAGAGGAGCTACAATCCTGCAGCCTGCAGAACGAAGACTGCAAACATATTAAGTTAGACAAAATGAGATGGCAGAGGACTATGTTCCAGACGAAGGAACAAGATAAAAACCCAGAAGAACAACTAAGTGAACTGGAGATAGGCAATCTACCTGAAAAATAATTCAGAGTAATGATAGTAAAGATGATCAAAGATCTCGGAAAAAGAATGTAGGCAAAGACTGAGAAGATACAAGAAATGTTTAACAAAAGCTAGAAGATTTAAAGAACAGACAGAGTTGAACAATACAAGAACTGAAATGAAGAGTACACTAGAAGGAATCAACAGCAGAATAACTGAGGCAGAAGAACAGATAATTAAGATGGAAGGCAGAATGGTGGAAATCATCACTGCCACAGAAAAAAATAAAGAGAAAAGAATGAAAAGAAATGAAGACAGTCTAAGAGACTTCTGGGACAACAATAAACACACCAACATTCATATTATAGGGGTTCCAGAAGGAGAAGAGAGAGAGAAAGGGCCTGAGAAAATATTTGAACAGATAACAGGTGAAAACTTCCCTAACATGAGAAAGAAAACAGTCACCCAAGTTCAGGAAGCACAGAAAATCCCATACAGGATAAACCCAAGGAGAAACATGCAGAGACACATATTAATCAAACTGATGAAAATTAAAGACAAAGAGAAAATATTAAAAGCAACAAGGGAAAAGTAACAAATAACATGCAAGGGAATTCCCATAAGGTTATCAGCTGATTTTTCAGCAGAAATTCTGCAGGCCAGAAGAGAGTGCCACAAAGTGATGAAAAGGGAAAACCTACAACCAAGAATACTCTACCCAGCAAGGCTCTTGTTCAGATTCAACAGAGAATCAAAAGCTTTACAGACAAGCAAATCTAAGAGAATTCAGCACCACCAAACCAGCTTTACAACAAATGCTAAAGGAACTTCTCTAGGCAGAAAAGGTCACAAATAGAAAAAAGAAAATTACAAATGGAAAGCTCACCATAAAGGCAAACGTAAAGGCAGGAAATCATCCACACACAAATATGATACCAAAACCAGCAATTATGAAAAGAAGAGAATACAAATGCAGGATATTGGAAATGCATTTGAAATTAAGAGACCAGCAAGTTAAAACAATCTTGTATATATATAGACTGCTATATCAAAATCTCATGGTAACTGCACACCAAAAATCTACAATGGATATACAGACGAAAAAGGAAAAGGAATCCAAACACAAGGTTAAAGAATGTCATCAATTCACAAGAGAAGAAAACACAAGAGGTATGGAAGAAAAAAGACCTACAAAAACAAATCCAAAACAATTAACGAAATAGCAATAAGAACATACATATCGATAGTTATTTTAAATGTAAATGGATTAAATGCTCCAACCAAAAGACAAAGACTGGCTGAATGGATACAAAAAAAAGATCCATGTATATGCTGTCTACAAGAGACCCACTTCAGATCTAGGGACACATACAGACTGAAAGTGAGGGGATGGAAAAAGGTATACCATGCAAATGGAAATCAGAAGACAGCTGGAGTAGCAATACTCATATCAGACCAAATAGACTTTAAAATAAAGACTGTGATAAGAGACAAAGGACACTACATAATGATCAAGGGATCAATCCAAAAAGATAAAACAATTGTAAATATATATGCACCCATATAGGTATATAGGAACACCTCAATATATAAGGCAAATGCTAACAAAAGGAGAAATCAACAGTAACACAATAATAGTGGGGGACTTTAACACCTCACTTACATCAGTGGACAGACAGAAAATCAATAGGAAACACAGGCCTTAAATGATACGTTACACCAGATGGACTTAATGGATATTTATGAAGAATTCGAACCAAAAACAATAGAATACATATTCTTTTCAAGTGCACATGGAACATTATCCAAGAGAGATCACATGCTAGTCCAGAAAACAAGCCTCAGTAAATTTAAGGAAACTGAAACCGTAGCAACCATGTTTACCAATCACAATACTATGAGACTATAAATCAACTACAAAATTTTTTTTTTAAATCACAAACACACGGAGGCTAAATAATATGCTCCTAAACAACCAATGGATCATTGAAGAAATCAGAGAGGAAATAAAAAATACCTTAAGACAAATGAAAACAAAAACACAATGGGGCTTCCCTGGTGGTGCAGGGGTTGAGAGTCCGCCTGCTGATGCAGGGGACATGGGTTCGTGCCCCGGTCTGGGAAGATCCCACATGCCGTGGAGTGGCTGGGCCCGTGAGACACGGCCGCTGAGCCTGCACGTCCAGAGCCTGTGCTCCACAACAGGAGAGGCCACAACAGTGAGAGGCCTGTGTACTGCAAAAAAACAAACAAACAAAAAGCAAAAAAAAAAAAAAAACCACAATGATCCAAAATCTATGGGATGCATTAAAAGTATTTCCAAAAGGAAAGTTTACAGTGATACAAGCCTATCTCAGGAAACAAGAAAAATCTCAAGTAAAAAACTAAATTTACACCTAAAGCAACCAGAGAAAGAAGAACAAACAAAACCCAAAGTTAGCAGAGGGAAAGAAATCATAAAGATCAGAGCAGAAATAAATGAAATAGAGACAAAGAAAACAATAGAAAAGATCAATGGAACTAAAAGCTGGTTCTTTGAAAAGATAAACAAAATTGATAAACCTTTAGCCAGACACATCAGGAAAAACTCAGATCAATAAAATCAGAAATGAAAAGGAGAAGTTACAACTGACACCACAGAAATACAAAAGATCATAAGAGATTACTAAAAGCAGCTATATGCCAATAAAATGGACAACCTAGAAGAAATGGACAAATTCTTAGAAAGGTACAACCTTCCAAAACTGAACCACGAAGAAATAGAAAATATGAACAGGCTAATCACAAGTACGGAAATTGACAGTATGATTTAAAAACTCCCAACAAGCAATAGTCGAGGACCAAATGGCTTCACAGGTGAAATCTATCAAACATTTAGAGAAGAGTTAACACCTATCCTTCTGAAACAATTTCAAAAAAAATGCAGAGGAATAAACATTTCCAGACTCATTCTATGAGGCCAACATCACCCTGATACCAAAACCAGACAAAGATACCACCAAAAAAAAAAAAAGAAAGAAAGAAAGTCACAGGCCAATATCACTGATGAATATAGATGCAAAAATCCTCAACAAAATACTTGCAAACCGACCCCAACAATACATTAAAATGATCATACACCATGATCAAGTGGGATTTATCCCAAGGATGCAAGGATTTTTCAATATCCCCAAATCAATCAGTGTGATACACCACATTAACAAGTTGAAGAATAAAAACCATATGATCATCTCAATAGATGCAGAAAAAGCTTTTGACAAAATTCAACACCCATTATGATAAAAACTCTCCAAAAAGTGGGCATAGAGGGAAACTACCTCAACATAACATAATAAAGGCCATATGTGAGAAACCCACAGGTAACATCTTACTCAACAGTGAAAACCTGAAATCATTTCCTCTAAGATCAGGAAGAAGACAAGGATGTCCACTCTTGCCACTTTTATTCAACATAGTTTTGGAAGTCCTAGCCACAGCAATCAGAGAAGAAAAAGAAATAAAAGGAATACAAATTGGAAAATAAGTAAAACTGTCACTGTTTGCAGATGACATGATACTATACATAGAAAATCCTAAAGATGCTACCAGAAAACTACTAGAGCTCATCAATGAATTTGGTAAAGTTACAGGGTACAAAATTCATGCACAGAAATCTCTTACATTCCTATACACTAACAACGAAAGCACAGGTAGAGAAATAAAGGAAACAAGCCCATTTACCATCACATCAAAAAGAACAAAATACCTAGGAATAAACCTACCTAAGGTGGCAAATGACCTGTCCTCCAAAAACTACGACACTGATGAAAGAAATCAAAGATGATGCAAACAGATGGAAAGATATACTATGTTATTGGATTGGAAGAATCAATATTGTCAAAATGACTATACCACCCAAGTCAATTTACAAATTCAATTCAATCCCTATCAAATTAGCAATGGCAGTTTTTGCAAATCTAGAAACAAAAAAATCTTGAAATTTGTATGGAAACACAAAAGACCCCAAATAGCCAAAGCAATATTGAGAAAGAAAAATGGAGCTGGAGGAATCAGGCTCCCTGATTTCACACTCTACTATAAAGCTAGTCATCAAAACTGTATGGTACTGGCACAAAGCCAGACTTAAAGATCAATGGAACAAGATAGAAACCCCAAAAATAAACCCACATGCCTATGGTCAATTAATCAATGACAAAGGAGGCAAGTAATACAGTGGAGAAAATACAGTCTCTTCAATAAATGGTGCTGGTAAAACTGGGCCGCTACATGTAAAAGAATGAATGTAGAACATTCTCCAACACCTTTAACAAAATAAACTCAAAATGGATTAAAGACCTAAATGTAAGACCAGATACTATAAAACTGTTAGACGAAAACATAGGCAGAACACTCTCTGACGTAAACTGTAGCAATATCTTTCTGGGCCCACCTCCTGGGGTAATGAAAATTTTAAAAAGAATACATAAATGGGACCTAATTAAACTTAAAAGCTTTTGCACAGCAAAGGAAACTGTAAACAAATCAAAAAGACAACCTACAGAATGGGTGAACATATTTGCAAACGATGTGACCGACAAGGGATTAATCCCCAAAATATACAAACAGCTCATACAGCTCAATATCAAAAAAAAACCAAACCACCCAATCAAAAATTGGGCAGAAAGTGCTTCCCTGGTGGTGCAGTGGTTGCGAATCCACCTGCCGATGCAGGGGACACGGGTTCGTGCCCCGATCCGGGAAGATCCCACATGCCGCGGAGCAGCATGTGCTCTGCCACAACGGGAGAGGCCACGACAGTGAGAGGCCCACGTACCACAAAAAAAAAAAAAAAAGGTATTTGTAATTTGTGGGCTTCCCTGGTGGCACAGTGGTTGAGAGTCCGCCTGCCGATGCAGGGGACACGGGTTCGTGCCCCCGTCCGGGAAGATCCCACATGCCGCGGA
>NC_041222.1:32127005-32137218 GCF_002837175.3 Physeter macrocephalus
ACATGCCGCGGAGCGGCTGGGCCCGTGAGCCATGGCCGCTGAGCCTGCGCGTCCGGAGCCTGTGCTCCGCAATGGGAGACGCCACAACAGAGGGAGGCCCGCATACCACAAAAAAAAAAAAAAAAAAAAAAAAAAATTGGGCAGAAGACCTAAACAGACATTTCTCCAAAGAAGACACACATATGGCCAAAAAGCACAAGAAAAGATGCTCAACACCACTAAGTATTAGAGAAATGCAAATCAAAACATAATGAGGGGGACTTCCCTAGTGGCGCAGTGGTTAAGAATCCACCTGCCAATGCAGGGGACACAGGTTTGAGCCCTGGTCCAGGAAGATCCCACATGCCGCAGAGCAACTAAGCCTGTGTGCCACAACTACTGAGCCTGTGCCCTAGAGCCCACAAGCCACAACTACTGAGCCCACGTGCCACAACTACTGAAGCCTGTGCACCTAGAGCCCACGCTCCACAGCAAGAGAAGTCACCACAATGAGAAGTCCACGCACCACAACGAAGAGTAGCCCCCGCTCACAGCAACTGGAGAAAGCCCGCACACAGCAACGAAGACCCAACGCAGCCAAAGATAAATAAATAAATTTAATTAAAAAAAGAAAAAAAAACATAACGAGGAATCACCTCACACTGGTCAGAATGGTAATCATCACAACGTCTACAAACAATAAATGCTGGAGGGCTTCACTGGTGGTGCAGTGGTTGAGGGTCCGCCTGCCAATGCAGGGGACACGGGTTCGTGCCCCGGTACGGGAGGATCCCACGTGCCGCGGAGCGGCTGGGCCCGTGGGCCATGGCCACTGAGCCTGCGCGTCCGGAGCCTGTGCTCCGCAGCGGGAGAGGCCACAACAGTGAGAGGCCCGCGTACTGCAAAAAATAAATAAATAAATAAATAAATGCTGGAGAGGGTGTGGAGAAGAGGGAACCCTCTCACATTGTTGGTGGGAATTTAAATTGGTACAGCCATTACAGAGAACAGTATGGAGGTTACTAAAAAAACTAAAAATACAGCTACCATATGATGCAGGAATCCCACTCCTGGGCATTTATCTGGATAAAACCATAATTTGAAAAGATACATGCACCCCAATGTTCATTGCAGCACTATTTACAATAGCTGAGACATGGAAGTAACCTAAATTTTCATCAACAGAGAAATGGATAAAGAAGATATGGTATAAAAAAAAAAAGACGTGAACAACAAAAAAAAAAGAAGATATGGTACATATATACAATGGAATATTACTCAGCCATAAAAAATAATTAAATAACACCATTTGCAGCAACATGGATGGACCTAGAGATTATCTTACTAAGTGAAGTAAGTCAGACAGAGAAAGACAAATATCATACATATCACTTACATGTGGAATCTAAAAAAATGATACAAATAAACCTATTTACAAGACAGAAACAGACTCACAGACATTGAAAACAAACTTATGGTTACCAAAGGGGAAAGGTGGGGGAGAGCAATAAATTAGGAGTTTGGTATTGACATATACACCCTACTATATATAAAACAGATAATCAACAAGGACCTACTGTATAAGCACAGTGAACTCTACTCAATATTCTATAATAACCTAAATGGGAAAAGAATCTGAAAAGAATGGATATATGTATAACTGAATCACTTTGCTGTATACCTGAAATGAACACAATGTTGTAAATCAACTAAACTATAATATAAAATTTTAAAAAGCGTTTAGGGCTTCTGTGGTGGCGCAGTGGTTGGGAGTCTGCTTGCCAATACAGGGGATGCGGGTTCGGGCCCCGCTCTGGGAAGATCCCACATGCTGCGGAGCGGCTAGGCCCGGGAGCCATGGCCACTGGGCCTGCGCGTCCAGAGCCTGTGCTCCGCAATGGGGGAGGCCACAGCAGTGAGAGGCCCGCATACCACAAGAAAATAACAAGTGTTTAAATGTATGTGAATTTCTATTCGTAACTTATGTCTGTTTAACCATTGGGGCATTTTTTATTATTTGTTAAGAGTGCTTCATATAATTTCATTTGGAACATGTTATTTACAATCTACTCTTTCCTTTTGATTTTTACTTTTCATGATTTTGAATGTGTGCTCTCTGGTTTTACACATTTAATACCCTAATGTAAGGAAAATGTTCACATTTTTTGGTGTATTTTATACCATGACTTTTCTTTAATATTAAGCTCTTAAAACCATGGAAATATGTTTCTTTACATATGTGAGAAATTGACTGTTTCATTTTCATTTATTTGAATCTCGTCTTTTCTCAAGAAACATGATATCATTTTCCTCTTTCTCTTCCTTTTTTCTCTTCCCATTCTGAAAAATTCAGTTTTAAAGTTACTGATGGGATCAAGAAAGGTAGCCATCTTCTTTGGAGAAGGGATGTGAAGTGGCCCAAGCAGGATGTTTGAGCCCAAGAAGAGAGAGGAGGGTGAACATGTAAAATAGCTTCCCAGAGCAGGGTGGCAGAACCTAACCAAGGTAAGCAGTCTGTCTCTGTCCAAGGGCAGCCTGGTGCGGTAAGGCAGAGTGCCAATGAGGTGAGGATAGTGACAGTGTAGGTGACTTGCCTGCCGTGGCATGTTGGAGCACAGGCTGGGTAAAGAGAGCTTTCACATGGTGGGGTATCCCTGCGTGGGGCATCAGAGCAAGGTGACGTGAGGAGGATGGCCGCCAGGTGTAGAGTGTTAGAGCCCTTGTAGGGTAAAGATGGATCTGCTGGGGAGAGGATGGCAGCAGCAATGGGGAAATATACATATAGGGAAATTAACCATATCATTAAATTAGGGATCATGGGGGCCATTTATTTCATTTTTAGAGAAGGGAGTTACACATATAGAAAGGGAGAGACTAGTATGAATTCTGCAATAGTGGATTGGCTTGGAGGTGTCAGTATGTACTCACAGTTTTCAGACAGAATGGTAAATGGAGAAATAAAAAGGATAGAGATGATATGTGTGAATACACACATGAAAAGCTCTGTGGCTCTTTCTACTGAGAGAAAGAGACTGGGAGCAGCAATAACCTAACAGTAATGAGGGCACCTAGCACCCAGGTCTGATTCTACTAAAAGGAACCCAGATTCCTTAAAAAAATTTTTTAAAAAAGTCTGATTCCACTGCTGGGGCAGGAAAAGTACAAGATGAGCCCAGAATATACTGCTGTGTCAGAAAGTTAAAAAGTGCACAAAGAATGACAGGAACACATCAAAGGGACACAGAAGCCAAACTGAAGGGGTTCCCACTGGCCAACTGGGACAATTTGAGCATTAAAATAATTATAGAAACAAATTATAACCATTGAATAAAAGAGAGAACCATGAAATCATGCCAATATAAATAAACAGATGAATAAATTTAAAGGTTAATGAAGTATAGGATATTTTTATAGTTCCAAAGTACCTCCCAATATAATACTTATCAATTACAAAGGGAACAGTAGTAACTTTAGAATGGTCAACACCATTTTAACCAACTTATCAAAGGTAAATACCACGAGTAACAATAAAAGAAAAAAAAATGTGCCTCTGATAGGATGGGGATATAATGAGAATACAACACTATTTCTGAAATATCTCAGCCAATGATGCATAACTTGAATCTAACAGGCACACCCAAATAAACAGATGTTCTATGAAATAACTGATCTATAATTTTCAAAACTGTCAAGGTATGAAATACAAGGAAAGAATGAGGAACTGTTCCTAACTGAAGGAAAATGCAGAGATATGACAAGTAAACGTAACATGTAAAACTGAATGGAATCCTTTTGCCAACTGAAGAAACTGGAATGGGGTCAAAGATCAGATCAGTTAATTTCCAGATTTTGTTTTCAGGAAATACAATCATATAATCTGAAAATAATAATTTTATGTTTTCCTCTTTTCAAATCTTTCATGTCTTATTCACTGTTTAGAACTTTTAGAAGCTTTCTTCCTTAAATATTCATGAAAATAGAAGACATTCTTATGTCATTTATGACTTTAATAAGACAATCTCTGATGTTTAACTGTGAGAATAATGCTGGCTGTTTGTGCCATACTGAGAATATACTTTCCCATTTCTAGATTAATATTTTCCTATCATAAAAAAGACCATCTGTTTTTCTGTACCTGTTGAGATTAATGTATGGCTTCTATGCTTTGGGCTATTTGATGTGATTAGGTATACTGACATATTTACATATAGTAAATATTGATAATTTATATATCTGGAATAAATTTTAACACGGCTGCAGGTAATTAATAAACTCACTGCTGAATTATATTTAATAATATTTACTTTTAATACTTCACCTGTACATGAGAAATTTATCTGTATTTTTTTCATTATGCTTTTAACTCAATGTTTTAGTAGGAGTGATGCTAACAAAATAGAATTTATAACATTGCATAATTTTCTGTGTGCTAAAACAACTGACATATCTCTCAATTAGATTCTTTCCCAAATCGTTAGTTTATAATTTTATTTTTCATAATCCTTTGCATACCCTAGATTAAGGGCACAGTAAAGGGTTATATGGCTTTGTAGGCCAAATGGTCCCTGTCACAATGACTCAACTCTACACTTGTAGAACAAAAGCAGCCATAGACAATTTAAAAATGAATGAGCATAACTATGTTTCAAAAAAGCCTTATTTACAAAAACAGATGGTGGGCTGAAAGTGGCCTATGGACTATAGTTTGCCAATCCTTGCTTTATTTTTGATATTCTTTTTGTAAATTCTTCAATGAAGTTTTAAATTTAAATCTTTTCCTTTTTTTTCTTTACAATTTAAAGCATATAGAGACATTTATTTTCCTCTGAGTGCAACTTTGGAAATCTCTCATAGATGTTGATATGTCATATTCTTACCACTGACCTTTTTATATATAATTTACATTTATATTTCCTTTTGGTCTAAGAATTATTTAGGAAAGTTATCAGTTTAATTTTTAACTGTCAGAATGTGAAAAAGGGCTTTGAAAATGGGGATATGGATAAGAAAAAGTAAGGGAATACAATTAAGTGGCATTTTAGTACTGGCAATGGCACATTCTATTCAATGCAAGTGTGACAGGCTCAGATTTTAACCCATTGTCTTGTGTTACCAGAACTAGAGCTATTTGGAAAGAATTACAGTATAGAGGTTATTAACCACAAGAGAAAAGTCCTAAACGATGTCAGTGTGATGGCCACAGAGAATGGCTTTAGATTAAGAAATTCTCTGAAAGAGTATGAGAAAAATTCTTCTATAGAAATAGAAAGAAGAGTAATAACACAATCTTGCAAAACTTGGGGGATGGTCAAATTATTGAGCATTGTTCATTTTGTTTTGTTATTATCTCCCTCTTGTATTATGGCCAGAGAATGTATTCTCTAAAATGACTGCATTTTGCAAGGTATCAACACTTCCATTGTAGCTCAATATACAACCAACCTTTTGCAATTGTTTTATGAGAGTTGGGAAAGAAATGCTAAATCTCTGCAGGGTACTGGGTTATTATTTTATTTGTGTGTTACTGATATTCCTAGGACTATAAAAATACTCCAATAGTATTGTGTTCCTTTCAACTTCTCTTAGATTTCTACCAACTGTATGTTTTGAGTATTTTAATCTTGGTTATTTTTATGAAAGGGATACTGGTATTTATATTTTCTTGAAAGACTGTGTTCTTCATCAATAATATAATCATGTTGGTGCATTTAATACGTTGCGCATTGAATTCTACCTATTTGGCATTAATATTACTATTCATACTTTTTATTTAAATGAGTGTTGTATATCATTGCCCATTCTTTGCTTTCAACTACTGTGTATAATTTTACTTTTCTTTTCTTTTCTTTTTTTTTTTTTTTTTTTTTTTGTGGTACACGGGCCTCTCACTGTTGTGGCCTCTCCCGTTGCGGAGCACAGGCTCCAGACGCACAGGCCCAGAGGCCATGGCTCATGGGCCCAGCCACTCCGCGGCATGCAGGATCCTCCCAGGCGAGGCACAAACCCGTGTCCCCTGCATCGGCAGGCAGACTCTCAACCACTGCACCACCAGGGAAGCCTTTTATTTTTCTTTTGTATGGTGCAGTTATATAATTTTTCTGTCAGTAAGAAGTGTTGATGTGAATTTTTCCCTATTATTAAATGTATTTGGTTGTTTTAATCAGGATCTGAGAGGGAGACAGACACTAAAATTCATATAACTGTTTTATTGATACTTTGAAGTTAATTGATAATCTCTTTTATGCCATAAAATCACACAGGTTTTATGGACTTTTTTTTTCTTTAATGTCTGAGAGGAATTTCTCAGATGAAAATCTCAGCATTGTTTCTGGGTGAATCATTCCCAGCAAGTTTTACAGATAGAAGCCTAATGGCTAAGTGACAACAAGTCAAATTTATATTTTGTGTTACCTTTAGCATCTTCTCTGGCTAGATAATCAATAAACAGGGCTGGGAGTGGAATAAGAGCCCTGGATATGACTTGGCCCAAAAGCTTCAATGTTCTGCACTCCTGCAGACTCCCTCAATGTACATATGTTCCTAATATCGAGAGCATACAATGGGACAAGAGAGTATATCAGATCTGTAAAGGAAAGCAAGTGTTTTTCCTGATATCATACTTTAAAAATATGAATTATCAAGAGCCAAGGAGAACTGTGCAAGGTCCAAACAGTGACTGGAAGGTGCTTCAGCACTCAAGCAGCCGTGTGGAGGACAGGCTCTTAGTGCTCCAGCCAGGCGTCAGGGCTCTGCCTCTGAGATGGGAGAGCCAAGTTCAGGACATTGGTCCACAAGAGACCTCCCAGCTCCACATAATATCAATTGGCGAAAATCTCCCAGAGATCTCCACCTCAACGCCAAGACCCAGCTTCACTCAACGACCAGCAAGCTACACTGCAGGACACCCTATGCCAAACAACCAGCAAGACAGGAACACAATCCCATCCATTAGCACAGAGGCTGCCTAAAATTATAATAAGGCCACAGACACCCCAAAACACACCACCAGACGTGAACCTGCCCACCAGGAAGACAAGATTCAGCATCATCCACCAGAACACAGGCACTAGTCCCCTCCACCAGGAAGCCTACACAAACCACTGCAAAACCTTAGCCACTGGGGACAGACACAAAAAACAACGGGAACTACGAACGTGCAGCTCGTGAAAAGGAGACCCCAAACACAGTAAGTTAAGCAAAATGAGAAGACAGAGAAATACACAGCAAATGAAGGTGCAAGACAAAAATCCACCAGACCTAACGAATGAAGAGGAAATAGGCAGTCTAGCTGAAAAAAATTCACAATAATGATAGTAAAGATGATCCAATCCTTGGAAATAGAATAGAGAAAATACAAGAAACGTTTAACAAAGGCCTAGAAGAACTAAAGAGCAAACAAACAGCGATGAACAACACAATAAATGAAATTAAAAATTTTCTAGAAGGGATCAATAGCAGAATAACTGAGGCAGAAGAACGGATAAGTGACCTGGAAGATAAAATAGTGGAAATAACTACTGCAGAGAAGAATAAAGAAAAAAGAATGAAAAGAATTGAGGATCATCTCAGAGACCTGTGGCACAACATTAAATGCACTAACATTCGAATTATAGGGGTCCCAGAAGAAGAGAAAAAGAAAGTGACTGAGAAAATATTTGAAGAGATTATAGTTGAAAACTTCCCTAATATGGGAAAGGAAATAGTTAATCAAGTCCAGGAAGCACAAAGAGTCTCATGCAGGATAAATCCAAGGAGAAACACGCCAAGACACACATTAATCAAACTATCAAAAATTCAATACAAAGAAAAAATATTAAAAGCAGCAAAGGAAAAACAACAAATAACACATAAGGAAATCCCCATAAGGTTAACAGCTGATCTTTCAGCAGATACTCTGGAGCCAGAAGGGAATGGCAGGACATATTTAAAGTGATGAAGGAGAAAAACCTACAACCAAGATTACTTTACCCAGAAAGGATCTCATTCAGATTTGTTGGAGAAATTAAAACCTTTACAGACAAGCAAAAGCTAAGAGAATTCAGCACCACCAAACCAGCTTTACAACAAACGCTAAAGGAACTTATCCAGGCAGGAAACACAGCAGAAGAAAAAGACCTGCAATAATAAACCCAAAACAATTAAGAAAATGGTAATATGAACATATATATCGATAACTACCTTAAATGTAAATGCATTAAATGCTCCAACCAAGCAGAATAACTGAGGCAGAAGAACGGATAAGTGACCTGGAAGATAAAATAGTGGAAATAACTACTGCAGAGAAGAATAAAGAAAAAAGAATGAAAAGAATTGAGGATCATCTCAGAGACCTGTGGCACTGGCTCAATGGATACAAAAACAAGACCCATATATATGCTGTCTACAAGAGACCCACTTCAGACCTAGGGACACACAGAGACTGAAAGGGAGGGGATGGAAAAAGATATTCCATGCAAATGGAAATCAAAAGAAAGCTGGAGTAGCAATTCTCACATCAGACAAAATAGACTTCAAAACAAAGACTATTACAAGAGACAAAGACGGACACTACATAATGATCAGAGGATCAATCCAAGAAAAAGATGTAACAACTGGAAATATTTATGCACTCAACATAGGAGCACCTCGATACATAAGGAAAATATTAACAGCCATAAAAGGGGAAAACGACAGTAACACAATCATAGTAGGGGACTTTAACACCCCACTTTCACCAATGGACAGGTCATCCAAAATGAAAATAAAGAAACAAAAGCTTTAAATGACACATTAAACAAAATGGACTTAATTGATATTTATAAGACATTCCATCCAAAAACAACAGAATACACATTCATCTCAAGTGCTCATGGAACATTCTCCAGGATAGATCATATCTTGGGTCACAAAGCAAGCCTTGGCAAATTTTAAAAATTGAAATCGTATCAAGTATCTTTTCCAACCACAACGCTATGAGACTAGATATCAATCACAGTAAAAAATCTGTAAGAAATACAAACACATGGAGGCTAAACAACATACTGCTTAATAACCAAGAGATCAATGAAGAAATCAAAGAGGAAATCAAAAAATACCTAGAAACAAATGACAATGAAAACACAATGACGCACAACCTATGGGATGCAGCAAAAGCAGTTCTAAGAGGGAAGTTTATAGCAATAAAATCCTACCTTAAGAACAAGAAACATCTCAAATAAACAACCTACCCTTATACCTAAAGCAATTAAAGAACACTGCAGAAATACAAAGGATCATGAGAGATTACTACAAGCAACTATATGCCAATAAAATGCACAACCTGGAAGAAATGGACGAATTCTTAGAAATGCACAACTTCCGAGACTGAACTGGGAAGACATAGAAAATATGAACAGACCAATCACAAGCACTGAAATTGAAACTGTGACTAAAAATCTTCCAACAAACAGAAGCCTAGGACCAGACTGCTTCACAGGCCAATTCTATCAAACTTTTAGAGAAGAGCTAACACCTATCCTTCTCAAACTCTTCCAAAATATAGCAGAGGAAGGAACACTCCCAAACTCATTCTACGAGGCCACCATCACTCTGACAGCAAAACCAGACGAAGATGTCACAAAGAAAGAAAACTACAGGCCACTATCACTGATAAACATGGATGCAAAATCCTCAACAAAATACTAGCAAACAGAATCCAACAGCACATTAAAAGGATCATACACTATGAACAAGTAGGGTTTATCCCAGGAATGCAAGGATTCTTCAATATACGCAAATCAATCACCGTGATACACCATGTTAACAAATTGAAGGAGAAAAACCATATGATCATCTCAATAGATGCAGAGAAAGCTTTCAACAAAATTCAATACCCATTAATGATAAAAACCCTACAGAAAGTAGGCAAAGAGGGAACTTTCCTCAACATTATAAAGGCCATATATGACAAACCCACAGCCAACATCATCCTCAATGGTGAAAAACTGAAACCATTTCCACTAAGATCAGGAACAAGACAGGGTTGCCCACTCTCACTACTATTATTCAACATAGTTTTGGAAGTTTTACCCACAGCAATTAGAGAAGAAAAAGAAATAACAGGAATCCAAATTGGAAAAGAAGTAAAACTGTCACTGTTTGCAGATGACATGATACTATACATAGAGAATCCTAAAGATGCTACCAGAAAACTATTAGAGCTAATCAATGAATTTGGTAAAGTTGCAGGATACAAAATTAATGCACAAAAATCTCT
>NC_041222.1:32137980-32174946 GCF_002837175.3 Physeter macrocephalus
CACAGCAAGATCCTTTTTGACTCACCTCCTAGAGAAATGGAAATAAAAACAAAAATAAACAAATGGGACCTAATGAAACGTAAAAGCTTTTGCACAGCATAGGAAACCATAAACAAGACGAAAGGACAACCCTCAGAATGGGATAAAATATTTGCAAATGAAGCAACTGACAAAGGATTAATCTCCAAAACATACAAGCAGCTCATGCAGCTCAATATCAAAAAAACAACCCAATCCAAATATGGGCAGAGACCTAAATAGACATTTCTCCAAAGAAGATGTACAGATTGCCAACAGATGCATGAAAGAATGCTCAACATCATTAATCATTAGAGAAATGCAAATCAAAACTACAATGAGATATCATCTCACACCAGTCATAATGGTCATCATCAAAAAATCTACAAACAATAAATGCTGGAGAGAGTGTGGAGAAAAGGGAACCCTCTTGCACTGTTGGTGGGAATGTAAATTGATTCAGTCACTATGGAGAACAGTATGGAGGTTCCTTTAAAAACTATAAACAGAATTACCATATGACCCAGCAATCCCACTACTGGGCATATTCCCTGAGAAAACCATAAATCAGAGTCATGTACCAAAATGTTCATTGCAGCTCTATTTACAATAGCCAGGACATGGAAGCAACCTAAGTGTCCATCAACAGATGAATGGATAAAGAAGATGTGGCACATAAATACAATGGACTATTAGTCAGCTATAAAAAGGAACGAAACTGAGTTATTTGTAGTGAGGTGGATGGACCTAGAGACTGCCACACAGAGTGAAGTAAGTCAGAAAGAGAAAAACGAATACCGTATGCTAACACATATATATGGAATCTAAAAAAAAAAAAAAAAGGTCAGAAGAACCTAGGGGCAAGATGGGAATAAAGATACAGACCTACTAGAGAATGGACTTGAGGATACGAGGAGGGGGAAGGGGAAGCTGGGACAAAGTGAGAGAGTGGCATGGACATATATACACTACCAAATATAAAATATATAGCTAGTGGGAAACAGCCACATAGCAGACAGACATCATCTCTGTGCTTTGTGACCACCTAGAGGGGTGGGATAGGGAGGGTGAGAGGGAGAGAGATGCAAGAGGGAAGAGATATTGGGACATATGTATATGTATAACTGATTCACTTTGTTATAAAGCAGGAACTAACACACCATTGTAAAGCAATTATACTCTAATAAAGATGTTAAAAAAAAAAAAGACCCAAGGAGACACTAGGATAAAAAAGAGAAAAGAAATACTTTTTGTTCCTCATTTGAATAAAACTAAAAGGAAACTATTGGCTTCTTCTCATGGTATGTATTTTCACTACTCAATTACTTTCTATAACAATGATTCAGACTCAGCCACCCTTTGGGGACTCTCCTTCTGATTGAAAATTCACAAAGTAGTCCCCAAGGAGGTTAGCTGCTATAAGCTTTATGGATATGAACTGAGATTGTCTCTGGTTGTAAACTCTATGGCCACATCATCAATTTAGTGGCTCTCTTCTCAAATTCTCTACTAGCTGAATTATGGGGGCTGAAGTTGTTCTGCCTCTGCCAGACCATATACCTCTAACCTTTCTGAACATGAAGATGTCTAGCTCCCACATTACAATCTCAAGAGACTGTGTTTTTTCCTAAGTGTGTACCTAATTCTTATAGGAGCTCAAAAGATAAGAAAAAAATATATGGGCAGAAGGTGAGTAATTCATAGCTATTGCCACAGTTCAAAACAGAGAAAATTTGAAGGTTGTAGATTTACTATGTTCTTTTATGACTTTCTGCTATCGGGCTATTTCTCTCATAAAAAAAATAGCTCCCAGATGTCTAAACTGAATGTCACTAAGGCACACTATCTCAAGGTACTATAGCACTGAAGAGCTATGGAATTTTTGAAGAGATATGCTTTCAACAAAGGAACTGCACTGGGGGAGGCAGCAAGCTATAAAGCCCTGTTTTCCCTTTTGGAAAGGTCATTACATGAACTCTTCCTCCTTTATGTTAGGAAGAGGCAATCAAAAGGAAGATTCCCAGACACTAACACTACCATCCTACTGCCATCATTAGCTCCCCCAGTCAGTCTGGGGGTCGCGACGATCCACAAGCCAATATATGTTATACATAAACAGTAATGCAACAGCCATATCAAATTTGTTTGTCAGGCAATTAAACTTTATGCGAAGCTAATTCAATTTTGCTACTGTTTTATTAAGTCCTATGGAAAAAAAATATGTTCTCTCTGGTAAATCACAAGTTTCACAACACATTTCTTAATACAAGCTCCTTGTGCTATTTTGATATATTAAATATCCACCAACAAATTTCTGGGCTCATAAATCTACAGTGATAAAATTAATCCTATTGCTGAAGACAAATAAATATTTTATTGCAGTTTTATGAGCTTTTGTTCCCTCTTCACTTTCAAGTAGATGTTGTTTAGTGGTATGAAGACATTTTGCTCCTGTAAAAATGTATTAGAAATAATATAGTAGTAATAGAATTCATATCTACAGAACTGTTGTGATCCCTAAGATTGAAAACTTAAGCACACATCTCCACCCCCAAAATTGTAAAGACTATTTTGTCATCAGAAAATACCCAATCACTATGCTCAACTCAATTTATATGCTGAGGTCTTTTGCATTTCAATTGTGGGCACTAATTCTATTTGTGGCACTATTTTTGTCTGTGTGTGCTAGCAAAATATTTGAGTTGCAGGAGGGAAGAAAGAGCAACAAACCAAATTCCTAAATGTAGTTCTTTTAATTCACCAGAGGGCACAAACCTTGGAGGTTACTAAGAATTGCAAGGGTTGGGAGAGGGGAAAGCTCAGGTATAAAGTGGCTGCCTGATGTCTGTAGAAAGTTTAATTTAGTTCACCTAAACCAGAAAATCTTTTGCAAAAAAACAGAAATTTAGTAAGTAAAGATCAAGTAGTGTATTCCCTCCCATACATAAGAAAAGGGAACTGACATTTAGAGATGGGATATTACCTACCTTGAAAACATCTTATGCTAGAAAATGAAGCCATTCATAACTAAAACCAGACCTGAATTGTCTGACTGCCAATCCCTTAAATTCAGTACCATTCCTATCATAATACATTAATTGATACACAGTATACAAAAAAAAAAATTTGCTAACTTGGATCAGGCTAAAGTCCACAGGAGTGTTATCCAGTGAGTACTCCAACCTAATCTGTTCATTATACACCCTGGCCTCTGGTCATTTCTACAATATACTCTGCTCAGGGTGTTGCTTACTGCTTTCCGGGTCCACACTCTTTCACCCCAGACATATTCTCTTCTTGAACTAATTCCCATCCCCCCACCAGGCTCAAATTCTGTGGGCAGGAAGGCAGACTTAGAGATGGAACTATTCACAAGCACATTTTTTTTTTTTTGCGGTACGCAGGCCTCTCACTGTTGTGGCCTCGCCCATTGCGGAGCACAGGATCCGGACGCGCAGGACCAGCGGCCACGGCTCACGGGCCCAGCCGCTCCGCGGCATGTGGGATCTTCCTGGACCGGGGCACAAACCCGCGTCCCCTGCATCGGCAAGCGGACTCTTCAACCACTGCGCCACCAGGGAAGCCCTATTCGCAAGCACTTTTATCTCTGGCAGGAGGTAATGGGCATATGCCACCTTCACTTACATTCTGGCAAATTACAAACACCACCAACATAATTTGCAAAGAGCCCACCAAGCTGATGAGAGATGTGAGTATAATAATGAATAGGGGAGAAAGTGAATAGCGTAGGGAACTTCCACTCCCAGCCAGTACAAAATAACAGGGACCCAATGAACCCTTCCTACTTGAAACACAAACAAAAAAAAGAAAAGAAAAATATATGAAACAAAGGTTTTTGAGACACTGGGTATCAGGCAAGGAAGGAAAGTGATCCTTCATGATGGGACACAAGCAAGATGCCCCAGCTTACTGATGTGAGAAAAAGTTGAGGTTGTAATGCAGGCAGGGAGAACCCAGGCAGAGCCCAGGATACTCTCTGAGTTGAGAAGGTGGAGTTCAGGGTCTGGGGAGAAGATGATCAGAGTTTCCAGCAAAAAGTATTGGAGAGGATAAAGTCCCACAGAATGGGAACTCCTTAATATCAACCCTTAATAAGAACCCCAGTTTTAAACAACCAGACACATTGTCACCCCACTAAGCACTGTACTTCCTAGCCTATTTTTCAATTAGGTATGGCTATGCAGCTATTTTGACTAATGAGATGTAAGAAAATACTGTATTAGGAACTTGACAGAAAAGGAATACCTTTTACCTACTGATAGAAAGCAAGCGTCATAGCTCAAATTTGAGCAGTCTTATTGGACAATAAAGCAAAGCCACAGACACCTGGACCTTTGTGTCTTTTGCCCACACGGATAATCCATAGGCCTGATTGGGTCTCAGTCATTGGTCCAGACAGATTACCAAGGTCATATAACTTCATTTCATATACATGGTTCATTCATGTCTGATAGCTCTCTTCCTTTCTACACACCCTTGATTTGCACTCTTGGACACATGGAGATTATTCTGTTCCTCCTACAACATAATGTTAGGCTATGGGAAATTCGATGGAGAGGTAGAAGGCCTAGACAAAACAGCTTTTTTATACTTGGAACTTGCTGTCTCTGCAGGATCCTGTTTGGCGATTTTCTGCCTCTCCATTCTACCTCTCCAGGAATCAGCCCTTGAAGATAGCACAGGGATTCTCTCTATGGGACCCACTAGTGTTGAATTATTCTCTATCTGTCCTCTTCCTTAGAGGGGGCAGCAAGAAAATTTTGGTCTTACTCCAGTATTCTCCAAAATAATTTGTATATGCCTCAAACCCTTCCTATGTCATTAAGGATCCAGGTTTTTGAAAATCAGGTCAGGAAGAGACAACCCCTCAACCCCAGTATCTACTGTTAAATCCCTTCCTTGACTCACTGACCAGTGAAAGGGCTGGATGACTAAGTTAAAAAAAAAAAAAAAAAGTTGGACATTTCAGGGGAGACTAATCAGTGAAAATATTACCCTACACACCAGATTTAATGATTCCCCAAGCTTTCCTCCTGGTTTTCAAGCTGATGGGTGTACTGATCTGGGGAAAGAATGATTAACAATTTTGGCAGCTTTCTCATTTGTTTTATCATTTTTTAGAAAATATTCCCTTTTGTTTCCTAATAAACAAAAATTATTTATAATGAATTCTTAGCTTCTTTTACAGGGAAAAGTTGCTCAGGTGGTGCTGACTTTCAGACATACTAAAAACTGCGGCATGAAACAATCAAGTAGAGCTCACGTAAAAAAGCAGAGGATGACAATATTCAAATGAAGTCTATGCAAACGGGGCAAAACCACAACATTCTATAAATGTAAAAAACATGAACATGACATGTCAGAGACATTTAGGGAGCTTTGGACTCTTCATACAGGAATGGGAACTCTGAAAAGAGCTAAGAAAAAACAGGTTTTAGGAATAACTATTTTAAAAGAAACCATATGAAAGTTAGTAGCTCATTTCTTTATTCTTCCTGCTCTTCTAAATTATATTTGGTTTTTACAGAAGAAAAGAACCAACTGAGATTTTACTAGCAGCCACCGTCTCTCCACCCTACCATCATCCCACAGTCCCCCTCCTCCAAATAAAAACACCTTGTGATTTGCTGAGTAATTCTAAAGTAATAGCGGGATAATATTTTGAAATGTTAATTGACAGTTTTGGTCCAAGTTTCCTTGTGCTCATTGCCCTCTCTACTCCCAACAGTTGGGCAGTAGTGATAGCTTTCCATTTCCCTTGCCCTTAAGGGTAGGCAGGAATAAACAGCCATATTGTTTGTTTTGGTCACTGAAAAGACAATTCATTGAAAGTAAGAACACTAGTGATTTGTAACAGTTGTGAATTTTGAGAGAGAAAGTCACTGTTTAATGATTTAAAATTTAAGACCCAGAGCTTGTGGATTTAACATATAGCCTTTACTTTAAAACAAAACAAAAACATAGTATGGAGGATACAGGTTGATGACATAAAAATTGTTTCCCTACCATAGAGCCAAAAGACAGACAGAAACATTTCCAATACTCTAGCAATGGGCTTGGAAAGGACTGGAAAATAGGGCTAGAAATAGAGTCTCCATTCTCTATGCCCACATTTACTACCTGCCAACACTGTGGTTGAAACCTCAATTAAGGATGGAAATAAGGAAGCAGAAAAGGCTTTTATGTCTCAGTTTCCAACTGGAACTCTTGGAAGAGATATCCTCCCAACATGAAGTGATCACAATAGATTATAAATGATGAGGTATGTTCTAACACAAATTTTTGAGACGTAATCAGAGATGGAAAAAGTATTTAGATATAAGTATGTTGTAAACAGTGAAACATCACAAAAAAATGCCAAGTCAGAAGCACTTCTAGAATAGTGATGTGAGGAACTCTGTGGATCCTCTTCCCAATTAAAAAAACAGTAACTAGTGAAAGTCTAAAAAGCAATATAAAAATCTTTGGAAGTTGTCCTAAGGTCATATAGCAAATGGAGAAACATTTATTCAAGAAAATCTACTAAATCTTGGTAAGAACAGAAAGAGTCAGTGACTTTTGAACCATGACTTGCCCCCTTCCCTTCCCAAGCAAAGTGATGGAAGATCTACCCTAGGCACATGAAATTAGGAAGATAGGGTATTCTTTCACTGCAGCTCCAAGCCTAGGGTTATGGTATCTCCCTAGGAGGGGCAGGCCACCTATTTCTCATCCCTTCCTCTCCTGACTCCATGTTGCAAAAGCTCTATTTCAGGAGAAAATGGCAGAGAAGTTGGAGGTCCTCTTTCTCTACCTAGGCCTTGTCATAGGAAAGAAGTTCTAAATTAGGTATGATAGGCTGAGAATACTGGGCCCTAATTATCTTTGTCCCAGTTCATGTGTATAGCTAAGGTTCCATAATAGGAGAAGAAAGCCAAGAAGACCAGAGTGTCTTTGCCTAGAACTCTGCTCACAGAACATGGGTGTCTCTGCAAGAGAAATAGGCTGCTATCCTCACCCCCAACTCTGAAGTAGTAGCACTTATATTCTGCCCAGGAGGAAGAGAAAGGCTAAAAGAACAAAGAGCTCCATACTTCTCCCTAAGAGGATTCATCTTATATGGAACAGAGTGTGCAGAAATTCAAGCCTAAGGGAACTGTAATCAACAGTGGTGATTTGGGTAGTGAGTAATTAGTAGGGGGCTTATAGCTCTGTAACAGCACTAAGTTAAAAGGCAGAACAGCTAGAAGGTTAGCAGAAATAACCAAGGAAAGAAGCAGCAAAGAAGAGCCCTCCTAGGGGTGGAGGAAGCCTTAAGGTTTGGCCTCAAAGATGACTCCTACAAATGGGAATCAGATTGTTTCTGTTCAAACAGAATCAGGTCAGACTTCAGAGTAATTTATTTACCAGGGAGTTGTCAAAAACAATACAGCAACCAGCTAGAAATTAGCGTAGGCTAACTGCTGCATCTGATACCAATACAGATGGTATTTGGTCTGCAAAGCTAAAGCAGTAGCTCAAGAAGGAGTTCATGAAAAGAGATAGTCTAAAGAGAACTCGGATATCCATTGTCAGCACAGTGAGGTAGGAGGAGTCAGGGTGACTGTATATACCCAAGCCTGCACTCTCTGAGGAGCAACATTAGAGGCTGCACATTTTGGGAAAAGCAGTCTTCACTCAACTAGTTCAGGCAAGTAACTGAAAAACAAAACAAAACAAAAAAACCCTAGTAGACTAGCAAAAAATGACAGTCCTGGAGATGGGATGTTAGTATCAAGAGTTGCTACAGCATATTATCAAAATATCCAGTTTGGAACAACAACAGAAAAATACAAATTATGAGACAACCAAATAAACAAGATTATGTATTTTCAGGATTTAAAAGAACAGGCAACAGGGGTTTCCCTGGTGGCGCAGTGGTTGGGAGTCCGCCTGCCAATGCAGGGGACACGGGTTCGAGCCCTGGTTCAGGAGGATCCCACATGCTGCAGAGCAGCTGGGCCCGTGTGCCACAACTGCTGAGCCTGTGCTCTAGAGCCCGCGCACCTAGAGCCAGTGCTCTGAGACGAGTGGGGCCACCACAGTGAGAGGCCCGTGCATGGCAACGGAGAGTGGCCCCGCTCACCGCAACTAAAAAGAAAGCCCACGCGCAGCAACGAGGACCCAACACAGCCAAAAATTTTAAAAAATTTAAAATGAATGTCAGTCTTTAACACATTATCTGTGAATAAAGTTTTAAAAAAAAAAAAAAAGAACAGGCAACAGAAACTGCATTTAAGAGAGTCCGAATGTTGAACTTAGAGGACAGAAACTTTACAGTAGTTATTACAAATATGTTCAAAGAACTAAAGGAAGCCACACTTAAAGAATTAGAGGAGGGTATGATGATAATGTCTCACCTACTGGAAAATATCAATGAAAAACAGAAATTATAAAATGAACCAAAAGGAAATTCTGGAGTCCAAAAAGTCTGGTAACCAAATAAAAAATTTGCTAGAGGGGATCAATAGGAGATGGAAGTTGGGAGAACAAATCAGTAAACATGAAGAAATGAAAAATCTGAGTCACCCAACACACAGGTTCTTAGCTGAGGTCAAACCAGGCAACACACTGCCTTGTTGTGTCATCTCTCATGCTGTAAACAAGTCTCTTTTTGACATATATTTACGGCCAAGTTTTTCACATTTTTGTGCTTTTTGTTGGTGGTTTTGCTGTTTTAAATGGCCTTCAAGTGTAGTGCTGAAGTGCTGTCTAGTATTCCTAAGCACAAGAAGGCTGTGATGTGCCTTACAGAGAAAATGTGTGTTAGATAAGCTTCATTTAGGTATGACTTACAGTGTTGTTTACCATGAGTTCAAAGTTCATGAGTTCAATGTTAATGAATCAACAATACTTTACGCTCAGGAAAAGGAAGAGGAAATTTGTTTTGTATGTGACACTGCTCCAGAAAGTGTTAAAGTAATAACTATAGTACATGATGAAGCTTCAGAAAGGTAGAATTTTGTGGATAAATTTTTTGGATAAATTTGTGGATTTGTGAGTTGATGAACAAAAAAAAAGTATAGTGTACAGATTGCTGTGAGGCTGAATTCCAAAGAAATTTATGGTCAAACAGTTAATGAAAACATGACCGATTCCTTACAAAGTCTTCTAAAAAATAGAAGAGGATAGAATACTTCTCAACTCATTCTATTATTTCAATTCATCCTGAGGCCAAAACCATACAAACACAAGAAATACCCATATATCATTTTGGAGATCATTTGGGTGTGGGATTTGATCTATTCTCAAGAGTTTGAGGACTCTGTTGCTGGCTTAGAAGTGCACCATAGTTCTGATAATAATTCAAATTAATATGTATCTGTGTTGCAGTGCTCAACTGTGTAACCTCCAGAGTCTTAAATGTTGTTTCATGGCTGTGGCTCCATCAAACAATACAATAAATTATCCTCCCCAAAACCAAAAGAAAATATAAGACTTAAAAAAGTTGAAATGATTATTATCAGAAACTTTATAGACAACCATAACATCAAACTCTGATACAGCTGTGGATTTGTCATGTGATCAGATGATAATAGTCTCTTCTCCAGCCAAAGCTGATCAATCAGGAAAAGGAAGGATTGAAACCTGATATCAAAATAATTTTCTGTTCCTGTGTTAAACAATACTGGGACTGGCATACTTCCTCTGACTACGTTAAACAATACTGAGAATAAGCAAAGTAAAATTAGGTTCTTGCTCCAGGGAATACTTGCTCCTGGAAGATAAGACTGAGCAAGCAAGAATAGCTTACTTACTGAGACTAAGCTTACTCATCATACCTTACTTCAAGACCCTTGCTTCTCTGTACATACCAGTCCAAAGCAATTATGTCATAAACTCTGCCCGGTCCCAACCAGCTCCCCTCCTTGCAAGACCCACCTTAAAATTACTCTTTAAAATCCTAAAATCATACAAATATTCCCCACCTCCCCAATTTTCCCCTTCTGAGGTGTTACCAAGACTGTGACAGTTGTATTTTCCCTTATTGCGGTAGGTCAAATAAATTTAGCTGTGCTGCATTCAGGATTTTCTGCTGGTCTTTTAGTCTTTTGTGACAGCTGTCACACCCCTTAGATTTTTACATCCTATTGGACAATGAGTTTTTAAAGATAGGCTCTTATACTTTGTTCTCTGTGTATATGTCAGAAAGTACCCCCCAAAAATACTGATTGCATTTACCAGGCAGTCAGAGAAACCTACTGAACTGAAACAATGCCTTATATTTTTACCAATAGCTATAGTGGAAGAATAAAAGTATTGTATTCTCATGCTTTAGAGACTAAAAATAGTAATATTTTGTTTCATTGCTTTCTAACTAATGTGGAAATTATCTAAAATGGAAAAATGAAACTCAGATGATCATATCAGCCTAGAGAAGTAATAAAATTTTCTGGGTTTTAGAAAGATGCATTTTAAAGAGAAAAACAGAGGAATATGTAGAAAGACTCTGAACTAAATCATTCATAATACAATAAGCAATCTATTCCTATGAGGTGCTTTAAGATATCTGACAGTATGGGAATGTATTTATTTATTCAATAAATATGTTTTAATAACTACTACAGGCTGAGTAAAGTTTTCGGAATTGGTGCATGGTGGTTAATAAAGCAAATGTTCTCTAACTACATGGGACTTGTATTCTAGTTGTGAGAAGGCAATTTTTCAAAAGGAAATACACACATAAATATAGAATTACAATTTGCAGTAAGTACTATGAAGTGTAGTGAAAGAGACTAAAAACAGACACAGTGGGCACAAGGAGATTAGGTAGGCTTTGCAGAAGACCAGGCATAAGATTAAGTTGGAATGTAGATATTTTTCCCTACCTTGACTTGAAGGATTAGGCTAAATCTCCCAGCAAGTTGGAAATGTACAATTTCCCCAAGATAGAGGAAGAAAATGAAAACAAAAGTGAATTTTCAGTTGTCTTACATAATGGAAATAATAGATAACGGGAACGAGATATGTTTCATCAATCTTGAATAAAACGATACACTAGATTTGAGGAGGAAGGATTGAGACCATGTAAAACTCAGCACTAGAAATTCTATTTCCATATAGCATTTCCAAAAGCTTTAGACAAAGTTATTCTGAAAGAAATTGGAATTGGGGCCTACTGTGAAACCCTAAAAGAAATCAAAGTTACTGGTACAGCATTCTAACTTACTGACTTTACACATTTTCAGTAAATACATTTCACATTGCTTACCTAGAATGTACAGGACATAACCTGTTCTGTGCTAGTGAATTTAGATATCTAAACTCCAAAAGAATATACAAATAGGATAAAAATCATTTTAGCATGAAACACACACACATTTACCCAATCATAATTTAATACTTAATAAAGAGTTCAAATTGTTTCTAAATTGTCTTATATGCAAACTAAATGGCAAGTGCTTCATAAGATTTTCAGTAAACCCACAATTCAATAATTCTATTTACAGAAGAGAAAACTATAGCTCAGAGAAACTAAATAAATTACTAAAGGTCCACAGCTAAGTAATTGTGTAAATGGGTTTTTAAGTCAGGTTTGTTTGGATGCACACTTTCTTTTCTTGGCCACTTGTTCTCTCAGAGTGACCCTGAAGTTAACATTTCTCAACAATTTTTAGGTATGTCCCCATGACTTATTAAAAGTAGGAGAAACTAAGATCCAACCTATTACACCTTTAGGCAGATGAACAGCCTACCAAAACATATGAGTTTTCACTATCACATCAGCAAAAATAAAAAAGTTTGAGAACACATTGTTTTGATTTGTAAATCTAGGGCAAAGAGGCGGTTTTTTGTGGCGGTTTTTTTGCGGTACGCGGGCCTCTCACTGCTGTGGCCTCTCCCGTTGCGGAGCACAGGCTCCGGACGTGCAGGCTCAGCGGCCATGGCTCACGGGCCCAGCCGCTCCGCGGCATGTGGGATCCTCCCGGACCGGGGCACGAACCCGTGTCCCCTGCATCGGCAGGCGGACTCTCAACCACTGTGCCACTAGGGAAGCCCAAAGAGGCAGTTTTATACATTGTGGATAGACGTGTGAATACATGAACTCTCTAAGGAGGTAAAGTTGGCAGAATCTATCAGAATTACAAATATACAAACACTTTGATCCAATAATTCTAAATTTGAGTTTGACATGCCCCTGTCATTCTGCGAAAGAAGCCCTCAGTGATGCTCTACCCAGCTCTCACATGCCTGCTCAGTGTTTTCACCAACTTCTCAGTCACTAGCTCATTTCTCTTCTGAATACACTGATTACCTGGACCCATACTCCTAATAGTCTCCACCTGGATTATTACTTGGAATCCCTGGCTACCCTGCCCAGTTCACTTGATGAGTCTCCCTTATATGTAAACATTTGCCTGAATGAAGTCTGAATTCATCATGACCTTTCTACAGTTAGCATTATAATCCTCCCTCCACCTCTGTTCTTTGTGCCCAATGCTGTCGGGAGGTCAGAGCATACTCTCCAATTCAGCCTGCCCGATATATAATACCTTTAAAAATTAATTAGATTGCACCTCATCACGCATAGCACTAAACCACCTAGGCCAAGGAAAGGAAATTTTTGAAATACTTTCTATAAGCTAAGTCCTCTGCTAGCAACTTTTGCATATTCTACCTGATTCAATCTTCATTGCAGACCTGGAGTATAGATATTATTTTCTTCATTTTCTCTTGAGTAAACCAAGACCTAGCGAAAATACCTTTCTTAAGGTCATGTGTTTAAGATTGAGCTGTGATCATAGCCAGCTCTCTTGACTTTCAATCTAGTGCCATTTTTAATTAAACTTCATGGCCTCTAAACCACCTCCCTTTTAATCAGAAAGGGATATTCAATCAGAAGTCGATTTCCATTTCAGCAGCTTCAGTGAATATAGAAGAATTAACGTTTTTTCTGGAAGGCAATTTTGTGATTCCTCAGATACTGTATAAATTCATTGTCAAATGGCTTTAACATCTTTTAAATATTCCTTCATATTTTGTTACACTGGCCCTTTTTGTTTGTTTCTTTTTGTTATCTACCACACAAAATCTAGATCAGTCATAAAATGATAATTTCTTCATTTATGGAAACACCTAGATTATTTTTCTTTGTAAATCAGTTATATACTATGTCTTTTCTAGGTCTGAAACATAGCCAGTCTCTGTATTTTGGCAGCAGGTGACTTATGAAGCCTTATAAGTGGAATGTGCCATCTGTTTGATATCTAAGGATTTTAAGCTACGTTTGTCATAAAATATATTTAATCTGGATTGATAATTACATATTTATATGATCAATTTTAACCTTCATGAGTTTAGAGGCTATCTCTGAATATGACTTTGATCTTCATCTTGGTTTTTTAAATTTAGATTGCTCCTGGCTCTTAGTACAATTCCAATTGGTATGGACTACTCCATGTAGTATATGTACCTGATTTGAGGCACTTTGATTTAAAATGCCCCATTTCTAATTTAAATTTTCTCATTAGTGTAATAGTTACTTTTCAAATCCTCAGAAGAATTCATAAAACTTCTTCCTTTGTTTCTTTTATTCTTCAGTCTTTCATTCAGTAGAAATGCATTAATGCCTGCAATGTAGCAGGGACTAGCAGTCACCTGGCTATAACGTTGAACAAAAGAGGCACAGTCCCTGACATTACTGATTTATGTTCTAGTTGGAGGGAAGACAGCATGGAAGAAAATTCAAGAAGGTGGAAGAGGGGCTTCCCTGGTGCCGCAGTGGTTGAGAGTCCGCCTGCCGATGCAGGGGACGCAGGTTCGTGCCCCGGTCCGGGAAGATCCCACATGCCGAAAAGCGGCTGGGCCCGTGAGCCGGTCCGGGAAGATCCCACATGCCGCAAAGCGGCTGGGCCCGTGAGCCATGGCCGCTGAGCCTGCGCGTCCGGAGCCTGTGCTCCGCAACGGGAGGGGCCACAACAGTGAGAGGCCCGCGTACCGCAAAAAAAAAAAAAAAAAAAAAAAAGAAGGTGGAAGAGTTTAAGCAAAGGCCCTGAGGTAGGGGAAAAAAATGGGTGTTTTTAAGGAACCAAATGATCAAGAATGTAACTGGACTACAATAAAATTAGGCATATTGCACAGGGTGAGTCTGCTTAATGCTCTGCTAGAACTTCATAGGGAATTTGATTTTATACTAACTATGGTGAGAGTAACAGACTGATTAATTTTATACGAATATCATTCTCATTACAAAATGGAGAATAGTTTGTCATAGGGTAGATAGGAAGAGACCTGGGAGATTGTAACAGAGTCAGGCCAAAGATAATGATAGCCGGGTCTAAGTAGAGGACAGATTAAAGATGTAACTTGAAAATAAGATTAGCATAAATTGAGGAGGATTTGACATAGAAATTGAGAACAATTATATAATGATATAATGACCACGTCAGTATCAGACAGGATAAAGCCAGGTGACACTGCATTAATATATAACCACTGAAACCACATGGCCCAGAACTACCATATTTATTTCTTGCTCATGCTACATGTCTATTCATGGATTGACACGGGGACTCTCCTCACTGTAATCACACAGAGATTTGGGCTGATGGAGCAGCCAACCTCCATGACCTGAACATTGTAGGTCATGGTGCTAGAGGAAAAAGAGTTCTTCACTTTCTCACCCACATCAGCTACTAAATATCCTAGCCTGTAGGTGATCTATACCATTTCCATACACAATTCTTTGGCCAAAACTAACCACATGGCTCCACCCAAACACAAGAGTGCTAGGGAATGCATGCTTGGAAGGCAGAAGGCTGGAAAATATTTGATGAAAATATTAATGATTAATACCATGTTTCCTCTTTGTAAGATCTAGTTTTTATTTTTGAGAAAAACTCAGGAAATTGGCTGAAAATTGTGGCCACACTGTTCAGGTGGCATGAGCACCTTGGACATTGAATTCCTGGACTGTAAATAATTTGATGTCCAGAAGACCCACCTCTTAGGGCACTTCTCTTGTGGTGATGTCTCCCAAGCATGCTGGAGTCCTACTTTAGACACCACTTACATTCAGATTATCATCTGTGCTATTATCTGTGTTATTACAGATATGGTGAAGTATGTGGCTAGGTCTTGGCATTTTGGGCAAATGACCTTTTGTAAAAGAAGTATAAAAGTTGCCTTTTCCAATTTATCTACATTTATGAGAATCAATTTATATTACAATTCAAATCCTTTGATGAGTACTCAATATATTACAGATTCAAAGTTATAGTCTCTGTAGCATAACAGACTGTAACTTGGTCAAGACATCCTGTTCACCACTGCATTCACTTACATATAGAACAGTGCCTGGCACATTGTTGGATGACTATTAATGATTGTTTAAATGTATATGACATATAATACACCCACATGTAGAATATGATGTTCAAATTCTATAATATGAACTATATTTATAATGTTTCATGTAAAATAAAATGGTATAAAAAAATAAAAATAAAATAAAATGGTATGCAATTGTATATATGAAATGTCTATTACATGTCTTATACAAATAATATTTAGTATTTATTATACGCCAGACACAGTGTTTGGTGATTTAGCTTCATTTTACTTATTCCTTTTGATGATGAGTTGGTTTTAGTATTTTTACTCCCATTTTAGATATGGCAATACTAAGCTTAACCTACTCCTTGCATTTTTAGGGGATATATGTTTTGGCAAATTTCCTGGACTCTATTCCAATGTTGTATTTTCCATATTGAATAAACAGTGACAGGACATGCTATGAGAAGTCAGAGGATAAATGCCCCAACACTACCTGGATCATCAATTTTACTTGAAGTATGTTTTGTAAAAAAAAAAAAAAAGGTATTTTATACTATAATAAAAATTATAAAAAATGAATTTTTCAAAAGAAAATAAACTTTGAAGAAATTTAAAGTTGACTGCTTATTACGTCAGTTGCTCATATTTTTGCTGTAAGGTGTGTATATCAGGTAAGAATTTACTTCAGCTGCATTAAAGGGAAAAGTGATTTATATAAGGCAGGGGTTTTATTTATCAGGTAATGAGAAGTCTAATTAGGTAGTCCAGTGCCAGCCTGAGGCTCTGTGACAGCACTAGGAGTCCTACTCCTTCTATTACTGAGTTCAGCCATCCCATCATGTCCTTGTAAACTCATAGTCACATGATGGTTCTTACTCTACATCATGGTTGAATCTATGTTCCAGAAACAAAGGATACGGGAAAGGACGAAAGGATAAAGGACAAGCCAGCCAAGTCTGTCCCATTTTAAATGATTTTTTGGAAGCACCAACAAAAACTTACAAATTCATTGGTCAGAATTGTTTCACACAGGAAACTTTAGCTGCAAGGAAAGTTAGAAAAAGTCGTCTTTTAGCTGGGCAATTGACACACCCAGTAAAATGGGGATTGTGCTAGTAAGGAAGTAAATGAGAAATAGATATTGGGTGGGTAGCAGTTAGCCACCCAAATAGTCTGAATGTAAGTGATAGCCAGATGTCTCCATTATGCCTTGGAGACGTGTCCACTGGTCATCATAGAGCGGCCACCCTAAGAACTGGGTCTCTTGGAAATGAGTTGAGTTTTAGTTTAAAGGTTTGAAAAGGAATGATTTACAATACATGGTATCTGGGTGGCCCTTCCCTTGCAGAATCTATTGACAGCTGTTTGATCTTGCAAGCAGATCACTGATTTAACCCTCCATAACTTGAGTTGAGGCTATGTATGTCTGAAATCACTACAGATATCCAAGCTAAGAGTTCTCCATTTTCTGCTGACCCTATGAATGTTCTCTGTTTGCCTCTTGTTGGAGCATTTACAGTGAAAGTTGTTCACTTAGCTTCTAAAAAATTAAAGCCACTGTTGAGTGGCTTTACCTGGGCCATGAAAATATCTAATGCAATTTAGTTAAGAGAACTCTACTGTGGACAAATGGCATGAGAAGAAACCCAAACTGGTTCAATTATGGTGCTCTGAGGTAAAAGCAGCACTGCCTTGGGTATGACTATTTTTTCCCCTCAGAAAAGTAAAATTTCTGAACCAAGACTGATGGGACTCTCCTTTCCTCAGGTGCTTTTTAATATTCTTATTATTTAATCACGTTGTGGTCATGGGTAAACGAGGCTCTGCTGATGACTGGGAAGAGAGCACCTTTTTTCAGAAATCTCTCACACTGACTTCAAAAGACAAGGAACGCTGCTCAGTACACAAAGCCCAAGATATGGATGCTCAACACAAAACTCTGGGATGTGCTTGGGCCTGGCTATTTTAGGGGAAAACAAACCTCACTTTTCATAGTGGCAGCTGGAATCAGTTATTTCCTAGATCAAACCCCTACTATAATCTAGCGTTTTCAATTTACCCAAATCCCACCAGAAAACATAGAATTTGAAGGGCACAGGAAACAAAAGTAGTTAGATAAAAACCATCATGAAGCTGAAAACTCCATAATTAACGTGATACTTCATCTCTCACGGAAACACAGATAATTAAAATGGACCAACCACTAACAACTCAAAGGAACAAACAAGGCAAAGATAGCCTTGCAGTGCCCCCTAGCAAACACTGCAAAATTCCTCTCTGTAACATTGCTTCTTTGTTACTGCAAATCTAGCGCAAGCTATTTTGAAGCCACAGTCCAGACAATTCTTGTTCCTAATCACTACTGAAATAATTTGACAAACCATTGAAAAATATGCTGATGTCCATTTAATATTAGACAAGCAAACCAGAACAACGTTCTTTGATTGCAATCTGCAACCATACGCTCATGTGACTGATTTCTTTCTTACTTCCATCTCTCCTTTCCTTTTTTTCTTCCTTTCCTTCTTTTTAAAACATTGTGCTGAGCCTGTGATCTTGAACCTAAAGCAAACTAAAAGTAAAAATAAAGCTGATAAGATTTCAAAGCTGTTTTCCCTCTCTTCTGGAAATTCCCATGTTAATTTAGCTTATTCAATTCTGCTAAGCAGACTACTTTTATATAGGACTAGCTGAATTTTACAGTCTATTTATCTTACACCTTTTAATTAAATGGCCTCGACCTGGTGCCCGGTCCCTATTCCACTGTCTTATATAATATATCTGTTCACATTTTCCTTCTAATTAAGAGTAAGAAGCAGTTTCAGGGAGCGAGGTAGAAATATGTGAAAATCACAACAAGGCACAGCAATTTCATTTTTCAACCTGGATGGGTCCTGGGCTTTTCATTCAGGTCAGCTGAGCTTCTAAATGCTGTGAGTGATTACTAATTCCACTCGGTTTTCCCAGTGAAGCTGAAGGTGATGAAGGAAGGACAGATTTGGGGTCAACCAAAAGATGGATAGAAGCATAAAGCAATAGTGTTCAATTTCAAGAAAGTCAACAGAAATGTTCAAAATTAGCTAATTCTTCTGGGTGTTATGGAAAATTGCAGAGTGGAAATAATAGGTAGATGACATTTGATTAAATATTTAATTAAGCTAAATACACACAAGCCTCTTGATTCTGAATGTGTTCTGTACAATGGTATTCCACCAAAGAGAAGTAGGGAAACGTTTTTAAACACTTATTTTCTCTGATTATATTTAGTTGCTGACTTGATCAGGCCAAGCATATCATCCCACATTCAAGTCACACCGCATAGCGTTATTCCACTTATTAGACCCAGTTTTACAGATGGAATGATGCTCAGGATTCAAATTTCCCCTGCTTATTCACCATATTGACTTATTAACATTTTGCCTTCTCGATTAATTTAAATGGCTTTGGAGAGCTTTACCCTTTGGCACTCAGGGACCAACGTAATTGCTTTATAGGCTACTCTTACCACTGCTGATGTTCAAGAATAAAACACAAAAGTTATGATGCTTTTCTGGACAATGGCAACTCAGGAAGAACCAGGGGTGCATCCTGGATTGGATACTGAAGCTCAGTACTTTTTGGTTAAAGGAAGCTCCTGAGTGGAGATCTAGCATCTGGTCCCATAAAGTTTTACTCCAGAAAATACATTCACACAAATGAGTTAGTATTCCCATTACCATTTCCACTACTCAGTGAGCTAAAGAATCCAAAATCACTAGAAAATGGTGAAAAGAGATGCATGAGTAGAAAAGGCATTTTTAAAGTTTTCAAAATAAAAACTTTAAGCTTTTGCATGTACATTTGCAAGCACATTAACTCCAGGTACAAAAAGTTGCCCCTGTAATAGTCACAGTGTTTTACTTTCTTGTATCAGCCACAACTGTGATGCTTAATTAGCCGTATGTTTATTCCTACTAGACTATGACTCCTCCAGGACCGGATCTGAGTTGTAGTCAAATTGTATCACAAGTAGAGTACTCGGCACAATGTAATTGGTACACGGTTGTTGACTGAATTGGATTAAATTGAATTAAGTTAATACTGGTAAATGTCACTACCCAATCAGTCAGCAAGGACTGGAGGCTTGTACAAAGTGAAACAAACATACTGGCTGGCCCTGTGACTAGGTATTCTGTAAAAGGAAGGTCGGTTATGTGGTTTTGATTAAAACTGATATTGGATTTTTCATATTAATGAACAGTTGACTGATTCCACAATTCCCTTCAGCCCCCAAGGGAACTGGATACCTCTTACGCAGTCATCTTCAACATTCCAGTACTCTCCCTTTCCCACAGCATAAAATAAGCTATCCCTACAGAGACCGTTTACGAATCTACTTTGTTTTAAAAGCACACCTATTGTGCAAATCAATGTTACAGGTGCTGCATTTTAGAGAGCCATTGACCTCCAAGTATTCCCAGAGTGCTCAACACTCAGCAACCCTTTTTTTAGTGTCATAGCATGTGATGTACTAAAAGAAAAAAATCATAATTGCAAGGCTAAAGCACAATCAAACAAGAATGCTATGCTAACAATCAAAATAACTAAATAAAGACACTTAGCAAAAGAATTAAGAAGAAATCTTGTGAGGCAGGTGAAGCAGTCTGGGTCATGATTAAGAGGTGGGTTCAGAGCTGGACCCCGAATCAAGAGAGAGGGTGTAAATTAAGCTCTTTGCGTACTGCTGTGGGGCCTCACCCCTGTGGCTGCTGCTCTGAATGTGCTGGAAAGAGGCTGGAGGGGACCTGAGCAAACCAGTTACCACAGAGGGTAAGAACAAAGAGAAACTAGAAATGATGCAGAAATGCTGTCAGTGTAACTGGTAAACCTCAAAGGACAGGAGCCACTGGACCAATTTAATGACGCAAGAGGCACTTTCCTCTGATAATGCATTGCCCCAAAGGAAACAATGCTATGGAGTGGAATCATCCATAAGCCCTAGAGATCAGAAGCAACAATAGTAATCCTTCGGGTACAGGGAAGTTCTGTGATTCTTGTCACTATCTGCCCCTCCTCGTTCCTCCACCATACAGACACACACACACACACACACACACACACACGCACACACACACACACACACACGAGTTTGTCTCAGGGCTAGTTTGATGTTACGAATTAAAGATACATCAATATTTGAATTGTAATCACCTTGGTTAAGATTATTCACCAATTCAATTAATACCTGCAGCAAATTCTTCAAAGTCTGAACAATATACAACCCTCTGGGCAGATGCCATACATTCAAATCCTGTAAATTCTTTACCCAATTCCTTAGGCTACAACAAAGTTCTTTCTTCTTCAAGAATTTCATTTACAAGAAGTTAAGGTATGAATCATTTTCTTAAGCACATGCAGTGTATTTTTTCTCAAAACCATGAGTAGTACTGATAGCATCAAATGATCTACACTTCTACTAGTAGATGAAAATATTATACCCGGGAGTGGTTTATGTTTCTTTTAAAAATCATTTTTAAATTTTTATATTCAAATAATGAACGCACATTTTATTTTTTTAACATCTTTATTGGAGTATAATCGCTTTACAATGGTGTCTTAGTTTCTGCTTTATAACAAACTATTTTACAGTTGGTAGTATATATAAGTCCATGCCACTCTCTCACTTTGTCCCAGCTTACCCTTCCCCCTCCCCGTGTCCTCAAGTCCATTCTCTATGTCTGTGTCTTTACTCCTGTCCTGCCCATAGGTTCTTCAGAACCATTTTTTTTTTTTTTTTAGATATTCCATATATATGCGTTAGCATACAGTATTTATTTTTCTCTTTCTGACTTACTTCACTCTGTATGACAGACTCTAAGTCCGTCCACCTCACTACAAATAACTCAATTTCGTTTCTTTTTATGGATGAGTAATATTCCATTGTATATATGTGCCACATCTTCTTTATCCATTCATCTGTCGATGGACACTTAGGTTGCTTCCGTGTCCTGGCTATTGTAAATAGAGCTGCAATGAACATTTTGGTACATAACTCTTTGAATTACGGTTTCAAGAGAAGACATACAGATTGCCAACAAACACATGAAAGAATGCTCAACAACATTAATCATTAGAGAAATGCAAATCAAAACTACAATGAGGGGCTTCCCTGGTGGCGCAGTGGTTGAGAGCCCGCCTGCCGATGCAGGGGACACGGGTTCGTGCCCCGGTCCGGGAAGATCCCACATGCCGCGGAGCGGCTGGGCCTGTGAGCCACGGCCGCTGAGCATGCGCGTCCGGAGCCTGTGCTCTGCAACGGGAGAGGCCACAACAGTGAGAGGCCCGCGTACCGGAAAAAAAAAAAAACTACAATGAGGTATCACCTCACACCAGTCAGAATGGCCATCATCAAAAAATCTACAAACAATAAATGCTGGAGAAGGTGTGGAGAAAAGGAAACCCTCTTGCAGTGTTGGTGGGGATGTGAATTGATACAGCCACTATGGAGAACAGGATGGAGGTTCCTTAAAAAACTAAAAACAGAACTACCATACGACCCAGCACTCCCACTACTGGGCATATACCCTGAGAATATCACAATATTTTAAAATAATTTACTTGCATTACTGTTTTCTTGATTATCAACATCAGATATTATCAGTTTATTTTTGTTATGGGAGTTAAGTTCACTCTGCCCCCAAATACACACATAAGCATGTAGACAGACAGACAGACAGACACACACACACATACACGTCCCTTCTCCTCAGTTTCCCAGTGTAGTTTAATATCATTTTTTAATGGAAAATAAGGGTTACATTATTTAATATGACTTTGTAGTATATATTATTATTATTGCATTTTTTTCTCTTAACATTTTGCCCATGGAATTAATAATTGCCTTTTTCCCCCTATTTTCTCAGCTTCACTTGGAGTCATTACATTTTGCAAATATTTCAACAGATCTTTCAAATGCCTACTGGCATTTGAAATTTTTGAGTTGACTAAACCAAATTCCTTTTTCAAACTGGCCATGATTGTTTTTGGAAGACCTTGGCTCTGCAGCTCTCCATCCCCCTGCTCCAGTGCTCACCAGCTGCTGGCTAGGTCTCCTGTACAGTAGTCACACTGGAACTCCATGGCACTATTGCTTTGGATTCACCCTTTGCCAGATTTCATGTCCTTCTCATATTTAGTTTACTCCCTTGTTTTGCTGAAATATACCCTACAGTAGCTTCCTAGGAGGACAATCAAGAATGATAAATATTAAGAACCTGTATACCTAAAAAAAATATATTTTCACTTCACACCCTATTGATAATTTGCCTGAGTATGATTCCTGGATTGAAAATACTTTCCCTCAGAATTTAAAGACATCACTTCCTTATTTTATAACAGCCAACATTTTCATTAAGAAATCTAATGGCAGTTGAATTCTATTTTATTATATATGATCATTTTTTTTTGATGATTGTTTCCTCCTACCAGAAGCTTCTAGGACTTTCTCTTTGCTATTTTTAGAATTTCTGATTTTTTTTTAAATTTTATGCATTTGTTTGGCAAATTTATTTCCAACATGAGCTTTTCCAGTACAAAAATGTATACTGTTCAGCTCTAGAAATGTTTTTACAGTATTTCTTTGATAATTTCTTCTCTCTTATATTTTCTGTTGGCCTTTCTCTAACTCCTTGTGCTGGAACTCCTGGAACAATCTTTTTTTTTTTTTCTCATGTATTTTATTATTTTTATCTTTTTATTTAATTTTCTAGGATTTTTTTTTGCTTTATCTTTTAATCCTTCTATTGAATTTTAAATTTTACCTATCATATTTTAAAATTTTCCCAATCTCTTCTTGTTTTCTGAACGCTCTTCTTTCACAGTAGTTTAGTCTTGTATTAGAGGTGCAGCTTGTCTCATGTCTCAGAAGAAATTAAACATATGTGTTTTAGAAATTTCCTTCTATTGCCCGCATTGTGTCTGCTTATCATAGGTTTTTAAAATTCTGTTTGTTTTCTCCTTAATATTGCTTTTCCTTAGAGGACCTGCGCCACAGGTTCCTCTTAGATAAAATATAAATTTAGTCTTTTTCTCACCTTCATGTTTGAATGATATCAATGTCTTAGCTTACGGAAGGAAGAAAAAAAAGAAATGCAAAGTATTAGGAAGGAGCAGTTCAGAGCAAAGTCAGTGTTGTTGAGTTATGTGTACAGTGTTTAAACTTTCCTCTTTTATTTAATTATTACTTCTTCACATTTATAAACATGAAATTCACTTACAGTTTAAAAGCCAAAACGTGTATTGTTATAAAAATTCAGTTGAAATGAGAAAAATTAAAAAGACCTAGCTCTATCACTAATTCTATGACTAAATAATGCTAAAACAAATCAAAACAAAAAGAAATTCACAATGGCTGGGAGATTTTCTACTTTCTTTGGGGGGGACTTTAATTTAAAAAAAATCTTACACTCCTTGCCATTTTATTTCAATTCTAAGTCAATATTTTTTTCAGTCAACACACAAACACACACACACAAAAACTAGAATGAGAATGAGAGGTATAACACAGGAACATCATCAAACTTAAACTGAGAATTGAAGTGATAGAGCCTGATAGTATCTTTCTACATGTGCTGGTCTCAAGGTTAATAAGAAAAAGGTTGCTCATGGTGTTGACTCCACCTGGTATTTGAGGGGCCACCTAGCAATAAATGTGAAGATTCCAACGTGCCACAACTTTATTTACTGCAAAGTTAGACCCTTGTAGCAAACTCTGTTTTCAAAAGTGAAATTGCCATGACACTGGGCAGTATAAATCTGAGAACTCCACCATTTCTGACAGGCTGCCACAGTGATTCCACTCAGAGCAGGGCCTCAGAAACACTCCTGGTAAAGAGCAATTAAAGAATTGTGCTCAGTAATTACTCTTCAAAAGACAGAAATAGCAATTTAAACCACTCTAAAGTGTATAACCAGATTGAAATTGAGGTGAGGCCAAAAAATGTATATATCATCCATTCCTCTAATAATTCAGAACCAATGAATCCACTTTTTACTTTCTCTCTTCCTCTCATTTTTGATGTATACTCAATCTGTTTCGTCTCTTGTTTGTTTATACCTCCATCTCTTATTCCTCTTTTTTCTGCTTTTTTCTCAAGAGTTTCTTCCTCCTGTTTTCTGTTTATCTCCTGTCTTCTTTGTCCATTTCTTCTTGATTCGTCTCCCTTTCACTTTCACTCTGCAGCTGCCATAACAGTGGTATATGGAGTTAAAACGTGTGTTTGTGCATTCCATCTTTGTGAACATTATACTCACTGAATACAAGCTAACATTATTTTCTTTTCTAAAATGAAAAATTCCATAATTTAAACTTCTTCCCTCATCCCTTTTAAAATGAAGTCTGAACTCATTTAATTACTTTAAAACATCAACATGATGCTTAATTGATTTGCTTAATATATTAGTGGTTAAACAGAAGAGCTATTTTTCACTTCTGATTTAGAGCAATTCTTAAGATCCTAAGAAATAGAGAGTTCCCAAGGTGGCAGAGTAGGAAGACCCTGAGCTCACCTCTTCTCATGGGCACACCAAAATTACAAGTATTTACAGAACAACTATCTATGAAAAAGACCAGAATCTACCAGAAAAGATCTTCTACAACTAAAGATATAAAGAAGGAATCACAACAAGATGGGTAGGAGGAGAGGAGTCACAGTATAGTCAAAGCCCATACCCCCAGGTGGGTGACCCACAAACGGGAGATTACAATTGCAGAGGTTCTCCCCAAGGAGCAAGTTGTCTGAGCCCCACATCAGGCTGCCCAGCCTGAGGATCCTGTGCTGGGAAGAGAGCTGCCAGAATATTTGGCTTTGAAGGCCAGTGGGGCTTACTTTCAAGAACCCAGAGGGCTTTGGGAAATAGAGATTGCACTTTTATAGGGCATGCACAAAAATTCACATGCTCTGGGACCCAGGGCAAAAGCAGTAATTTGGAAGTAGCCTGGGTCAGACCTAGCTTCTGATCTTGGAGAGTCTCCCAGAGAAGCAGTAGGCAACTGGAGTTCACCCTGGGGACACAGACACAGGCAGCAGCCATTTTAGGGAGCTCGTCCTTCCACGTGGACACTGGTGCTGGCAAGTGCCATTGTGGAATCCTCCCTCTTGTTTAGTAGGCTCGGTACTCAAGCCACCACCCATCAGCCTGAAGTTACCAGTACTAGGATGCCTCTGGCCAAGCAACTAAGTGGGCAGGGACACAGGCCTACCCAGCAAAAGACAGGCTGCTTAAGAACCCCTGATCCCACAGCTACTCCTGGACGTAGCCCTGCCTACCAGAAGGCCCAGGACTGGGCTGTACATACCAGTGCACAGGCACTAGACCCAGGACATTCAGGGCCTTAAAATCAGAGACCCCAGGACCCAGCTCTGACCACCACTGGGCAGCCACCAGCCCTAGAATCCCCTGGGCCCTGGGCCCTCCCACCAGCAAGCCTGCTATAGCCTCAGGACCACACTCAGCCATTAGGAGGCTGACAACAGCCCAGGAAAACTGCAGCCCTGCAGCCTACCATGGTAGGATACAGCCCACCCACCAGCAGTCTAGCACCAATAACAGGACCAGCTGTGCTGATCCCATCCACCAACAGGCCAACACCAGCTCTGAGACACCTTTGGCCCCTCAGCCAGCTGCCCCAGGATCAGCCCCATTCACCAGGGAGCAATCATAAGATTTGAGACACCCAAGACCTCGCAGCCAGCTATGTCAGGAACTAGTCCAACCCACTGGTGGTCCAAAACCAGCTCTGGGACCCCTGGGCCCTGCAGTCGGACCCTAGGACCAGGCTCTGCATGCTAGTGGCCCAGCACTAGCCCCAGGACTTGGTCTCACCCACCATGGGTGGGCATCAGCCCTGGGATCTCCTAGACCCCAACCCTGCCAAATAGTGAGCCAGCACTAGCCCTGGGGCCCCCTGTGGAGCCCATTGTGACCCAGCCCCACCAAACAGTGGCTGGAAGCCTCCACACAAGGGCAGGGCCTGGCAACCAACTGGACTGGGGGCCAGCCACCCCTACAAGACTGCCCACTGTGGTCAGCCTGCCACAACAGGAGGAGCCACACAGACCACATAGGGGACACCCCTAGATCATATAAGCTCTGATGACCACAGGATAGTGTGCTGCTGGGATGCATAGGACATCTACAAAACGCCACTCCTCCAAAGCCAGGAAACATAACCAACCTACCAGATACACAGAAATAAAAGCAGCAATTAGGCAAAACGAAGCAACAGAGGAACACGTTCCAAATGAAAGAACAAGACAAAACCCCAGAAGAACTAAGTGAAGTGGAGATAGGTAATGTAGTAAAAAAAAAAAATCATTTATATCCACAATAAGCAGTTAAGGGATACACAAAACAAACAGATGTAAAATATGATGACGAAAACAGTAAACATGGGGAGGGGGGTAAAAATGCAGGATGTTAAAAAGTGTTTTAACTTAAGAGATTAGCAACTTAAAATAACTATATATATATATATATATATATATATAGTTATTATATGTAATAACACACACACACACAAAGAGAAAGAAATCCAAACATAACACCTAAAAGTCATCAAAACACAACGGAAGAGAGCAAAAGAAGAAGGAACAAGAAAAAACAAAAACACCCCCCCCAAATTAACAAAATGGCAATAAGTATATACCTATCAATAATTACTTTAAATGTAAATGGACTGAACACTACAACCAAAAGACAGAGAGTGGCTAGATAGATACCAAAATACAACCCATATATAGGCTGCCTACAAGAGATCACTTTAGATCTAAAGACACACATGGGACTGAAGATGAGGGGTTGGAAAATTATTCCATGCAAATGGAAATCAAAAGAAAGCCAGGGTATCAATACTTATATCTGACAAAATAGACTTTAAGACAAAAACTGTTGCAAGAGACAAAGAAAGACATTATATAATGACCAAGGGATCAATCTAATGAAAAGATATAATAATTATAAAAATATATGCATCCAACACAGGACCACTTAAATACATAAAGCAAATATAAACACACATAAAGGAAGAACTTTATAGTAACACAATAATAGAAGAGTACTTTAACAACTAATTTACAGCAATGCACAGATTACCCAGATTAAAAATCAGTAAGGAAACACTGGCTTTAAATGACACACTAGACCAGATGAAGTTAATAGCTATACATAGAACATTCCATGCAAAAGCAGCAGAATACACATTGTTTTCAAATGCACAAGAAGCATTCTCCAGGATAGATCACATGCTAGGCCACAAAAGAAACCTCAGTAAATTTGAGAAAACTGAAACTGTATCAAACATCTTTGCCGACAACAATGCTATGAGACTAGAAATCAACTATAAGAAGAAACTGCAAAACACACAAACTAAAATATGCTACAAAACAACCAATGGGTCACTGAAGAAATCAAAGAGGAAATCAGAAACTATCTGGAGATGAAGGAAAACAAAAACACAACAATCCAAAATCTATGTGAGACAGCGAAAGCAGTTAAAGCTTACATAAGGAAATAAGAAAAATCTCAAAAACAACCTAACCTTACACCTAACAGAACTAGAAAAAGAACAAATACCAAAATTAGTAGAAGAAATCATAAAGATCAGAGCAGAAACAAGTGAAATAGGCCAAAAAAACAATAGAAAAGATCAATGAAACTAAGAGCTGGTTCTTTGTAAAGATAAACAAAATTGATAAACCTTTAGCCAGCTCATCAAGGAAAAAAAAGGAGAGTCCCTAAATATATAAAATCAGAAATAAAAAAGTTACAGCCAACACCACAGAAATACAAAGGATCATAACAGATTACTAAGAACAAGTATATGCCAATAAAATGAACCACCTAGAAGAAAGACAAATTCTTAGAAATGTACAATCTCCCAAGACTGAACCAGGAAGAAATAGAAAATATGAACAGACCAATTACCAGTAATGAAATTGAATCAATAATTTTAAAAATTCCCAAAAATCAAAAGTCCAGGATCAGCTGGCTTTACAGGTGAATTCCAACAAACATTTAGAGAAAAGTTATCACCTATCCTTATCAAGTAGAGTCAATACTGCTAGTCCAAAGGCCACACTTTGAGTAACAAGTGTGTAGAATCTACAGCAATAGGTATATATAAACCAGTGTCAATTTCCAAGGAATTTACATAGTAGTCATCAGGAAATGATTGAGAAGGTCTACAAATCATTTTGCATCTTTCCCAAAGAGGTCTTGATCTCCATCTGGAAAATACAGATACCCAGAGTCTCTGTCCTGGTTTAAGTAAGATGGACCAGAGAAACAGGCTTTATGTAGTGTATCCTCAACCACCGTAAATGTTCTTGATGTAAAGTCAGTAAGAGCCAGAATTGTTTTTTATTCATCTATACATCCACAGTCTCTGAAACAGAACCTTACTCTAAGTAAGAGTTCAGTAAGTGTTTGTTGAATTAGAGTGGATGTAAATAAAATCCTTTCGGTTTTGTATTTCTAGTTGAAATACAAATTTCTTAATAATTTCTTAAATTATTAAGAATTCTAGTGACATATGGACTGATTCTCAAAGAGTGTAATTGCTGGAATCATGCTTTCAGATTCTTGCTGTTCATACAGATAAGAAATGTCTCAATATTTTTACTAAGTTGAATTCAGCAGCATTTAAACTAAACTCTTACTGGTTTTCTTACATCAGAAATACTTAACTTTATTTCTTTCCAAAATCATAACATGGGTAAATCAAAAGAGCTTTCCTATTTTGTATCTTATGATCACAAATTCCTTGCTGGAAAGAACTACCTATTAATAATCCAAGAGCGGTCTGTAATCACATCAGAACTTAAGAAAAGGAATAATTAAACACTATTTTAATGATGCTAGTATCTCCTTAGAATTTTTAATATGATGGAAAACTCGGTGCACTGAGTTTATCATGACAGCTTAGATTAAAAGCCCAGCTGTCTTTACAGTGTAGACCCACTGTAAAATAAGAAACCTATATAATATTATATATATATGTATATATATATTGGTTTCTGCCCCCAGTGCCTGACACAGAGCTCCTGAAATGCTTGTAGATAAGGATGCTATCATTGCTCTTTGACCCCAGTTCCTAACACAGAGCTCCTAAGAGTGATAGGACCATCTGACACAGAGCTCCTAACTCCTTTGCAATTTCCTGGGTGATAGGAACATCTTTTTGTTCTAAAGACGTTACTCTTGGTGGGCTCCTGGATGGGGGCTGGTCATCAGAAAGATCAAGCTGTGAGTAGAAGCTTGGAACTTTCAGTCCCATCTCCCATTCTCCAGAGTATACCAAGCTCAGGGGTTAGCACAAGAGTCAGGGTTTTTTTTATTTTTACTTTCCAAAGCATGTTAACATTCCTTATGCTGTTTGAATCACCCTAAGAGCATTTTCTAGTGGCTGTGTAAGGGAAGGGACATTATGAAAACCCTGTTTCATTTGTGAATGTACACATACAGGCATACCTCATTGTACTGTGCTTAGTTTATCATGCTTCACAGATATTGTGGTTTTTACAAATTGAAGGTTTGTGGCAACCCTGTGTTGTCAAATAATGTTTAGCATTTTTTTAGCAATAAAGTATTTTAAATTAAGGTATGTACACTGTTTTTTTTAGTCATAATGCTATTGCACACTAAATAGACTGTAGTATAGTGTAAACATAACTTTTATATGCACTCAGAAACCAAAAAATTCATTATATTTGCTTTACTGCAGTGGTCTGGAACCGAACCCACAATATCTCTGAAGTATGACTGCATATGAATACACTGAAACCCTAAAAGTCTAAGTCTAAGGGAAGAGGACTCCTCTTTGAAAATTATTAGTATATCATATTGGTGTTTTTGAAACATGTGAGCAATGCTTTGTAATTTTTTTTCCAGCCTAATCATTTAATTTGTAAATGCTTTAGAGTGTGCCCAAATGTCTAAGGTCAGTAAATAAACAAACAATATATTCTAAAAAGAAATGGCACTGAGACAATTGCTTGCCAATTTGTTTTCTATCATTGATATTTATTTGACACGCATTATGCCAATGATCTATTGACACATAATATGCTAATAGTTATATTAGCGATATAATGTCATTTCAAGTCTGTATCCCTATACTCTCAAACACTGACATAAGTAGACATTTTATTCACACAAATGGAATCTTTTTAACTGCTTTCAAACTTGAAATAATCGTACCTGTAATAGTGAGAAACCTACAATTTAATTAATTACAACACAATTCGTTTAAAACCTTTACTGAGAAAACCCAATTTTTGAAATGTTAGTATGAAAATGATATAAACTAGGTACGCCTCTCTTGTAGAATTGTGGCCTGGAGTTTTTAAATAATTATTTCAGGAAATATGGTAAACGGAAGAAATTATAACCACATTTCACAGAACTCTATATATGTATATACACATATGGCATTACAGTATATCAAATTACAAAACTATTCTGCAGCAATAAGCAAGTCTTATGACTCAAGATATGCTTATTGGTCATTTCTGATAAACTATGTAATATTAGTATTTTGATCACATGAACGGTATAGGACCATCTCTGTCTCTCTCTTACAATGAAAAATAAAACAAGTTATTATGCATGCCTCTTTCCTATTTCTGTATAATGCTTCCTCCGCATGTATTGTGGAGCCAAAACCTGACATGAAAGTTTATGACAGAGTGAGATTGTAAAAATGTATTTTTTATTTGAGACAATTTTGTTATAAAAGCACATTTCGGTCCTTTAAAATAACAGTGGATGAGATTTACTGTATCACATGTAAGTTTCACACCTCAGTCAGTGGTAGATTTCAAACAAATCCCAGCAGCTGAGCTGAAATTGGCTTTGAAAATCTTTAAGTTAGTTTGCTCCCAGATGAACGTCATTTTTTTAACTTGAAAAATCACACATCATGCAGCCTGAAAATTCTTTGGTTTCCATTTATCCATTTTATTATCTTTTTATTATTGACTGAGACAGGAGTCAAGTCAGTGCTACATTAATCCAGAAGCCAAAAATAAGTAGACAATATTGTGAATATTAATGCAAGGTGGCAGCTCTCATTTTTCCCCATCCCAACCTATTCTTCATTTGAACCAATTTGTATAAAATGTATTTAAAAATCAGAAACTTAAAGACAACCAATTTCCACCTCATTGACCTACAAATTTGTCTTTGATTGCAGTGCACTTCCGCTGTAGCAGGGAGATTAGGAGTGGGTGCTTGAAATTGCAGATTCCTTGGGGAGGGCGTAATCACATGCTGACAATGCACCCAAGCCATTTAATGTCCTGGATAGAAACTGGAGGACATCTAGCCGGTTTATGAGTCCCGAGAGAGGGGAGAAATGGATGTCGATAACCGTAACACCTCACTCTGTAGGGAGCCTGTCTAGTTCTTGGCAAGAATTTCAAGCTTAATGTTTCCTGGATAGCTTTCTCTTCTTTCTCTTTCACTCTCTTGTTGTAAAATAACAGTAGACTTAAGAGTGCATTCACACACAAAAAAAGAGAGATAGAGAAAAGAAAATTAAATGAGGAAAATCTCAACAGATTTGACCTTATATTTGTTTTAGCTCTCATGAATACTTGGCCTTAAAATCCACTTGCTTTCCAAGTTTATCCCTAATTATGACCAATATTTGTGTATTGTTTTTCAGATTACCAAGCGCCTTTACATATATAACATTCACATAACAGAAAATTTTTGAAGCAGGAATATAACTCCATCATATATATTGCGAAGTTGAGTCTTGAAGATGTTGTTTAAACAAAGTCCCCAAGACAGAAATTAAAATATAGTTTTCCAGAATTCTAAGTCCAATGTTCTTTTGTCTATAATAAGTTGATGTTTTCATCTTTGAAATGTTTATTAGTTTTTGTATATTTTATGTAAAAAAGAAATTTAAAATTAAGCTTCTTACATTTAGCATATTTAAAAAGGTAAACCGATACAGAGTACCCAAGTAATAAAGATAGTAAAACAGACACTGTAAGATCAGATAGAAGATGGATACCATTTATCCTCTGGTAGCTTCCTTTCCTTTAAGAATAGGTCTACTGAAATGTGAAGAATTGGGATACATATAAAGATGGCAAGCATGGGACACTGAGCCCTTCGGTTTTCTCATTTGTGTGCTCTTTTAGAAAAACGTGGGGAGACCTTCAAGATGGTCGAGGAGTAAGACGTAGAGATCACCTTCCTCCCCACAAATACATCAGAAATATATCTACATGTGGAACAACTCCTACAGAACACCTACTGAACACTGGCAGAAGACCTCAGACTTCCCAAAAGGCAAGAAACTCCCCAGGTACCTGGATAGGGCAAAAGAGAAAAGAAAAAACAGAGACAAAAGAATACGGATGGGACCTGCACCTGTGGGAGGGAGCTGTGAAGGAGGAACGGTTTCCACACACTAGGAAGCCCCTTCGCTGGCGGAGACGGGGGGTGGCGAGGGTGAAGCTTCAGAGCCACGGAGGAGAGCACAGCAACAGGGGTGCAGAGGGCAAAGCAAGAGATTCCCTCACAGAGGATCGGTGCCAACCAGCACTCACCAGCCCAAGAGGGTTGTCTGCTCACCCACCGGGGCGGGCGGGATCTGGGAGCTGAGGCTCGGGCTTCGAAGGTCAGATCCCAGGGAGGGGAACGGGGTTGGCTGCGTGAACACAGCCTGAAGGGGGCTGGTGCGCCACAGCTAGCCGGGAGGGAGTCTGGGAAAACGTCTGGAAATGCCTAAGAGGCAAGAGACCACTGTTTCGTGGTGCATGAGGAGAGGGGATTCAGAGCACCGCCTAAATTAGCTCCAGAGACAGGCACGAGCTGTGGCTATCAGTGCAGACCCCAGAGACGGGCATGAGACGCTAAGTCTGCTGCTGCCGCCACCAAGAAGCCTGTGTGCAAGCACAGGTCACTATCCACACCTCCCCTACTGGGAGCCTGTGCAGCCCGCCACTGCCAGGGTCCCATGATCCAGGGACAACTTCCCCGGGAGAACGCACGGCGCACCTCAGGCTGGTGCAATGTTATGCTGCCCTCTGCTGCCGCAGGCTCACCCCGCATTCTGTGCCCCTCCTTCCCCCCGGCCTGAGTGAGCCAGAGCCCCTGAAGCAGCTGCTCCTTTAACCCCATCCTGTCTGACCAAAGAACAGATGCCCTCAGGCGACCTACACGCAGAGGCGGGGCCAACTCCAAAGCTGAACCCCAGGAGCTGTGGGAACAAAGAACAGAAAGGGAAATCTCTCCCAGCAGCCTCAGGAGCAGCAGATTACACCTCCACAGTCAACTTGATGTACCCTGCATCTGTGGAATACCTGAATAGACAATGAATCATCCCAAATTTGAGGCAGTGGATTTTGTCTGTAGCTTTGCTTTTACCATTTGACTTAGTGTTTACCATTTGACCTAGTGTTCTGTCTGTCCGATTTTATTTATTTATTTTTTAGTATAGCTTTTAGCACTTGTTATTATTGGTGGATTTGTTTTTGGTTTGGTTGCTCTCTTCTTTCTTTCTTTTATTTTTATTACTTTTAAATTTATTTTTAACAGTTTTTTTATTTTTTAATAACTTTCTTTTATGCTATTTTATTCTTTCTTTCTTTCTTCCTTCCTTCCTTCCTTTCTCTTTCTTTCTTTCTTCCCTTTTTTCTCCCTTTTCTTCTGAGCCGTGTGGCTGACAGGGTCATGGTGCTCTGGCCAGGTGTCAGGCCTGAGCCTCTGAAGTGGGAGAGCCAAGTTCAGGACATTGGTCCACCAGAGACCACCTAGCTCCGTAGAACGTCAAACAGTGAAAGCTCTCCCAGAGACCTCTATCTCAGTGCTAACACCCAGCTCCACTCAACGACCAGCAAGCTACAATGCTGGACACCCTATGCCAAACAACTTGCAAGACAGGAGCACAACCCCACCCACTAGAAGAGAGGCTGCCTAAAATCATAATAAGGTCACAGGCACCCCAAAACACACCCCTGGACGTGGTCCTGCCCACCAGAAAGAAAAGATCCAGCCTCATCCACCAGAACACAGTCACCAGCCCCCTCCACCAAGAAGCCTACACAACCCACTGAACCAACTTTAGCCACTGGGGACAGACACCAAAAACAACGGGAACTACGAACCTGCAGCCTGCAAAAAGGAGACTCCAAAAACAGTAACTTAAGCAAAATGAGAAGACAGAGAAACACACAGCAGATGAAGGAGTAAGGTAAAAACCCAACAGTCCAAACAAATGAAAAGGAAATAAGCAGTCTACCTGAAAAAGAATTCAGAGTAATGACAGCAAAGATGATCCAAAATCTTGGAAATAGAATGGGAAAATACAAAAACCATTTAACAAGGACCTAGAAGAACTAAAGAGCAAACAAACAATGATGAACAACACAATAAATGAAATTAAAACTTCTCTAGAAGAAATGAATAGCAGAATAAATGAGACAGAAGAATGGATAAGTGACCTAGAAGATAAAATAGTGGAAATAACTACCACAGAGCAGGAAAAAGAAAACAGAATGAAAAGACCCAGAGACCACTGGGACAACATTAAACGCACCAACATTCGAATTACAGGGGTCCCAGAAGAAAAGAAAAAGAAAGGGACTGAGAAAATATTTGAAGAGATTGAAAACTTCCATAATATGGGAAATGAAACAGTCAATGAAGTCCAGGAAGTGCAGAGAGTCCCATACAGGATAAAACCAAGGAGAAACAAACCAAGACACATATTAATCAAACTGTCAAAGATTAAATACAAAGAAAAAATATTAAAAGCAGCAAGGGAAAAACAACAAATAACATACAAGTGTATCCCCATGAGGTTAACAGCTTAAGTTTGAGCAGAAACTCTGCAAGCCAGAAGGGAGTGGCAAGACATATTCAAAGTGATGAAAGGGAAAAACCTACAACCAAGATTACTCTACCCAGCAAGGATCTCATTCAGATTAGACAGAGAAATTAAAAACTTTACAGACAAGCAAAGCTAAGAGAATTCAGCACCATCAAACCAGATTTACAACAAATGCTAAAGGAACTTCTCTAAGTGGGAAACACAAGAGAAGAAAAGGACCTACAAAAACAAACCCATAACAATAAGAAAATGCTCATAGGGACATACATATCGATAATTACCTTAAACATGAAAGGATTAAATACTCGAACCAAAAGACAAAGGCTTGCTGAATGGCACAAAAACAAGACCCATATATATGCTGTCTACAAGAGACCCACTTCAGACCTAGGGAAACATAGAGAACAAGAGACCCACTTCAGACCTAGGGAAACATAGAGACTGAAAGTGAGAGGATGGAAAAAGTTATTCCATGCAAATGGAAATCAAAAGAAAGCTGGAGTAGCAATACTCATATCAGATAAAATAGACTTTAAAATAAAGAATGTTACAAGAGACAAGGAAGGACATTACATAATGATCAAGGGATAAATCCAAGATGATATAACAATTATAAATATATATGCAGCTAACACAGGAGCACCTCAATACATAAGGCAATTGCTAACTGCTATAAAAGAGAAAATCGACAGTAACACAATAATACTGGGGGACTTTAACACCTCACACCAATGGAGAGATCATCCAAAATGAAAATAAATAAGGAAACACAAGCTTTAAATGACATGAGAGACAAAATAGATTTAATTGATATTTATAGGACATTCTGTCCCAAAACAGCAGATTACACTTTCTTCTCAAGTGCACACGGAACATTCTCCAGGATAGTCACATCATAGGTCACAAATCAAGCCTCAGTAAATTTAAGAAAATTGAAATCATATCAAGCATCTTTTCTGACCACAGCGCTATGAGATTAGAAACAAATTACAGGGGGAAAAAAACGTAAAAAACACAAACACATGGAGGCTAAACAATACGTTACTAAATAACCAAAAGATCACTGAAGAAATCAAAGAGAAAATCAACAAATACCTAGAGACAAATGACAATGAAACACGATGATCCAAAGCCTATGGAATGCAGCAAAAGCAGTTCTAAGAGGGAAGTTTATAGCTATACAAGCATCCCTCAAGAAACAAGAAACATCTCAAATAAACAATCTAACCTTACAGCTAAAGGAACTAGAGAAAAAAGAACAAACAAAACCCAAAGTTAGCAGAAGGGAAGGAATCATAAAGATCAGAGTAGCAATAAATGAAATAGAAACAAAGAAAACAATAGCAAAGATCAATAAAACTAAAAGCTTGTTCTTTGAGAAGACAAACAAAATTGATAAAACATTAGCCAGACATCAAGAAAAAGAGAGAGAGGAATCAAACCAATGGAATTAGAAATGAAAAAGAAATAACAACTGACACTGCAGAAATACAAAGAATCATGAGAGATTACTACAAGCAATTATATGGCAATAAAATGGACCACCTGGATGAAATGGACAAATTCTTAGAAAAGCACAACCCTCCGAGACTGAACCAGAAGAACTAGAACATATAAACAGACCAATCACAAGCAATGAAATTGAAACTGTGATTTAAAATGTTCCAACAAACAAAAGTCCAGGACCAGATGGCTTCACAGGTGAATTCTATCAAACATTTAGAGAAGAGCTAACACCCATCCTT
>NC_041222.1:32175473-32176317 GCF_002837175.3 Physeter macrocephalus
GATGGAGAAATATACCATGTTCTTGGGTTGGAAGAATCAATATTGTGAAAATGACTATACTACCCAAAGCAATCTACAGATTCAGTGCAATCCCTATCAAACTACCAATGGCATTTTTCACAGAATTAGAACAAAAAATTGTACAATTCATATGGAAACACAAAAGACCCCGAATAGTCAAAGCAATCTTGAGAAAGAAAAACAAAGTTGGAGGAATCAGGCTCCCCAACTTCAAAGTATACCACAAAGCTACAGTAATCCAGACAGTATGGTACTGGCACAAAAACAGAAATATAGATCCATGGAACAGGATAGAAAGCCCAGATATAAACCCATGCACATATGGTCATTTTATCTTTGAGAAAGGAGGCAAGAAGATACAGTGGAGAAAAGACAGCCTCTTCAATAAGTGGTGCTGGGAAAACTGGACAGCTACATGTAAAAGAATGAAATTAGAACACTCCCTAACACCATACACAAAAATACACTCAAAATGGATTAAAGAGCTAAATGTAAGGCCCGACACTATTAAACTCTTGGAGGAAAACATAGGTAGAACACTCTATGACATAAATCACAGCCAGATCCCTTTTGACCCACCTGCTAGAGAAATGGAAATAAAATCAAAAATAAACAAATGGGACCTAATGAAACTTAAAAGCTTTTGCACAGCAAAGGAAACCATAAACAAGATAAAAAGACAACCCTCAGAATGGGAGAAAATAATTGCAAATGAGCAACTGACAAAGGATTAATCTCCAAAATTTACAAGCAGTTCACGCAGCTCAATATCAAAAAAACAAACAACCCAATCCAAAAATGGACAGAAGACTTAAATAGACAT
>NC_041222.1:32177727-32203319 GCF_002837175.3 Physeter macrocephalus
TGTATCACAATGTTCATTGCAGCACTATTTACAATAGCCAGAACATGGAAGCAACCTAAGTGTCCACTGACAGATGAATGGATAAAGAAGATATGGCACATATATACAATGGAATATTAGTCAGCCATAAAAAGAAGCAAAACTGAGTTATTTGTAGTGAGGTGGATGGACCTAGAGTCTATCATACAGAGTGAAATAAGTCAGAAAGAGAAAACCAAAGACTGTATGTTAACACATATATATGGAATCTAAAAAAAAATGGTTCTGAAGAACCATCTTTATTGGTTCTTTATTGGTTCTTTATTCCAATAAAGAACAGATGTAGAATAAAGAATAAAGATGCAGACATCGAGAATGGGCCTGAGGACACGGGGAAAGGTAAGCTGGGACGAAGTGAGAGAGTGGCATGGACATATATACACTACAAATGTAAAATAGATAGCTAGTGGGAAGCAGCCACATAGCACAGGGAGATCAGCTGGTTGCTTTGTGACCACCTAGAGGGGTGGGATAGGGAGGGTGGTAGCTGATTCACTTTGTTATAAAGCAGAAACTAACACACCACTGTAAAGCAATTATACTCCAATAAAGATATTTAAAAAAAAAAAAAAAAAAAAAAGAAAGCAAAATGTGGGACTCAAAAAACTGCCTCTGATTATTTCTAAGAGTCCCAAAGTGAAAACTACCACATGCCCATGAGCAGCAGAATGGATTAATAGATTGTGATTTTTACAAACAAGAAGATAACACACAGCAATGAAAAAGTATCATCTTCAATTACACACAACAATGTGAATGAATTTCTTAAATATAATATGTAGCAAAAAAGCCAGACACAAAAGAATGCATACTATATTGTCAAATTTATATAAAATGGAATGCAGTTGAACTAGTCTTTAGGTTAAAAGTCAGAGGCTGGAAATGGTCACACTTGAAGGGAATTAGTAACTGGGAGTATGGAGGACTATGTCTTTATCTGCATGCTGGGTACCTAGTTGTGCTTAATTTGTGATAATCTTTGAAGTGAAACATTTATGATACTTGTACTTCCCTGTACAGATAATATACTTCAATAAAACCTTTGAAGGGAGAATGCAGCTGGACCTTAAGTTTGCATCTGTATCCATCACGGATACCTTGGAGCAACTAACTCTAGGCTTTTTCAGGCAGAAGAGCATTGGAAAAGTGTGGGCTTTCGATCCATTTGCCTGAGTTGGAAGTCTCCACTGCACTGTGACATTCATTCGCAGTGTGTCCTAAGGGAAGTTTCCAAAGCCTGTTTCTCCAGTAAATTTTTTATGGATTTGCGCCCCTCAACTACTTGATAGGGTTTTGTAAAGCACAAATGCAAACCCTGTAAACTGAGAGACCACAAACAAATTTATGGCATTATTCTTCAACAGCCCTTAAATATCTTGAGTTAGTAATATCATTGGCAAAAAAAAGTCAAATTCTGTATTAGGAAGGTTAAGTAATATTTCAGTATGGCCAGCAATTCTCCATAGTTCAGTGGCTTCACACAATATATAATATTTCTGAATCCTGTAAAGTCCAGTTGGGGTTTCCTGGTTTAATGGCCTTCAGGAATCCCGTCCTTGGCTAGGTCTTTGAGATCCTCTCATTTTTTATTTGGAAAAAGAGACCACAGGAAAGGTACATCTATTTCCTAACTGCTTTGTTCCTGAAGATACATGCATTCTTCTCACTTCACATTCATTTTGAGGGAAAGTGGCCACATGGTCCCAACTCGTCGCAAACAACCTCAGGAAAGTATGAAACTTTATTAGTCCATTAGTCTGCCACATTGCCCTTATGTTCTCCTGCACAAACCACAGATAATTTTTAAGGCTCTATCAGGTAAGCATTTCAGACCAAATTCAGAAAAATATGAAGATCATTTGATCATCAAATATATGTAACTCTCTGGAATATATCCTCCAAGTGGTTGACTTTAAACTCAATCTGAATACCATGGATTTGCTCACACTTCTGTAAGACAGCTTACATTCATGAACAAACATTAGTTACGCCTAAGTCGCAACTCCTAGGTGTCAGTTCATATAAATCTGAATTTAACTCACTTTACTCTTTTGATCTTTAAGGTGAGAGATATCTTGGTGTAGGAGAAAGCACCCAGCACTGATAACGGGAGTCATGGTCCAACTTCTAAATTTGTCATCAAATGTCAATACTTCAAACTAGAGAAAATTCTTATATAGGACTTATTTAACCTTCATAAACTTAATTTACCAAAACCCATTGTTAAATATTGTTCTCTAAAACTGTGGAAATGAAAGCTTTACTTTTACAATAGAAGGCTTACATAAGATATGGGACTTATTCCAAATCACAAATTGGAACCAAAACTTGCGGCTCTGTATTACCAGTCTGATACATCATTCACTTCTCAGTTAAGCAGGAAAATGTCAAAAATAAAAATGTAATAATGTTTGCATGTAGGATACTCTAATGATCAAGTTTAAGAAAAGAGTTGATAAATCTGGTAGACTGTTTTACTGGCAAAATTCTCTCTGCTCCTGGATAATTGACCTACGTAGTACCAGGAACTTTAATTATATCAACAATCACCATAAATTGTATTTATTCCTCATTTTTCGATCTTTTTTGTACTTGCAGACTTAGGATCACAAAACATAAGGCAAAAGGTATCACTCTGGAGAGTTTTCATCATACAGACTTTTGCTCCCAGAAAGTGGTTATTTCATTTTAATAGTCCTGTATCTATCTATATATATATATGTAGGTCTCTCATGCCTGAAATGAATTTTCAAGACTCAATGTCTTTATGCTAAGTATTCAGCACTCCAAAAACTACTGCTTCTGAAAATATGTATAGGCCAGGAATGAAGTGTTCTATTTTTACAATGAGATGCAGATTTCCTATTAAAAAGTAAAGCTTTCATTTTCAAGGTTATAAAGGATAGTATTTGAGTTTTGGCGAATTAATTTAGGAGGCTAAAGAAGTCCTACACAAGAATTTTCTCTAGTCTAAGTATTTACCTTGATTATAAATTTGAACATTATTATTAGTGTCCAGCCCTTGACTCTGAATATTTGGGTCAAATAAATATTGGTAGCTGGTACTTATTCACTTTCTGTTGCACTATTTTCAGTTAAATTTGATCTCAAAGCTATTTACACAGTCTCAGGCATCAATTATCAAAATGTATTGATATTATTTTTTCATTTGTCTCTGTGTCTCAGAAATACTGTTTAGTTTTGGTTTTTTTTTTTTTGTGGTACGCAGGCCTCTCACTGTTGTGGCCTCTCCCGTTGCGGAGCACAGGCTCTGGACGCGCAGGTTCCGCGGCCATGGCTCACGGGCCTAGCCGCTCTGCAGCATGTGGGATCTTCCCGGATCGGGGCACGAACCCGTGTCCCCTGCATCGGCAGGCGGACTCTCAACCACTGCGCCACCAGGGAAGACCAGAAATACTTTTTTTTTTTTTTTCAGTTCCCTTTCTTCCTTAAAGCAAAAACCAGGAGGGACATGTAAGAAAATGAGGAGATATTTCAGGGTTGAGGTAAGATGTAAAGAATTGTTCCTCTCTTTCCTCCAGTTTTAAATAGTGTTTCAAACTCTATTTATCAAGTAAGAATAGATGACTGTTATGCAATGTAGGGCATTGTGAGCCTAGAGTCTTCAATATTTCTCTGATCAGTTTGTAGATTCCATGGTCACAAGTAAGTACAGGTAGATAGTAAGCTCCATGCACCATCTTCACTAACCCTACACACCTATCAACCAGCACAACGCCTAGCACATAATACTTGATTAAATATTAATGACGTATGGTTGGTAGCAGTTCCCCTACCTCTTGGCCAGTCCTGACCTGTAACATCGTACACACTTCTCTCAATGTTATAGGTAAGCAAAGTAGACAATCACCCTGAAAGTTCTTTAAATGGTCAAGAAAACTCCTAATGTCCCAAACTATACTCTGTCACCTGAAATTCCACTTTTGAGTTTCATTCATTTAGCTAAAAATGTCATTCTTGTTATAATGCAAAGCAAAGAAATATAAAACTGGAGAGTTAATAACATTTGAATCCATTTTAAATTATTTACACATATGACAAATGATTATCAGATTTTTTCCCCAGTGCCATTTGGTTGGAGCAGGGAGTCATTCTGTGGTCTTAGAAGTAGGTTGAGAAAAACCCAAGTCAGTAAGATGAGTTTAGATGAGTTAGAATCAAGAAAACCTCTCCTTATCTCACACTCTTGTCTATGGATGACATAATACTAAAAGCATAGAGATTATCTGGTTATCACCAGTACTTGTATTATACATAATGAAAATGAGATCCACAGATGTGAACTGGTTAACAGCTAATCACTGGTAGAGCCAAGCTTAGTTTTTAAGAGAACTGACTTTTAGTTTGGTGCTCCTCCTTTCAGAACTTTGATTTCTTATTTACAAAAGCTAATCTTACTTCAAAGTAAACTAAATCTTATAAAATATTTTAGAAATTCAAAAGAACCTTAAAGGTATACCAACAAATTTCCTGTCTCTGTAATTTTGTACAGTATACATAAATAACTACTTAGGCTCCTTTAGAATCATTTAATTTTCCAAACATGTAAACTGATTAAGTGCGAAGATTTATGATTATGTAGTTAGAAAAACTGAGTTTAAAAAAATTCTCCATCATTTTCATCAATACTAAATCAGCTTATTGAAATAATCATTGGGATCTATCGTTATGGTGAAAAAATTTGTATTGCTGTACATAATAAAGAAAATATCTTTGGGATTTCCCTGGCAGTCCAGTGGTTAAGACTTCACCTTAGAACCAAAGAACCAAAACAGAAAACAGAAGCAACACTGTAACAAACTCAATAAAGACTTTAAAAATGGTCCACATCAAAAAAAATCTTAAAAAAAAAATCTTTCCATTTCAAAAATCGTTATGGTGAAAAAATTTGTATTGCTGTACATAATAAAGAAAATATCTTTGGGATTTCCCTGGCAGTCCAGTGGTTAAGACTTCACCTTAGAACCAAAGAACCAAAACAGAAAACAGAAGCAACACTGTAACAAACTCAATAAAGACTTTAAAAATGGTCCACATCAAAAAAAATCTTAAAAAAAAAATCTTTCCTTCTATTTCAAAAATGTATTCAATAAAGAAATTATGGTTATGCAAAAAATATGTATACCATGTGCAGAAGTGGAGTGCTGAGGTTAATAGAGTCAAAACTAAGTATATCAGGCAGTGTATTAGAGTTCTCAAGAGAAGTAGGACCAATAGGATATATATGGATATGTATATATGTGTGTGTGTATACAGATATATGAATATATTTATATATAAAGATATTCATTACAGGGAATTAGCTCACACGATTATAGAGGTGCAGAAGTCCCAATATCTACAGGATGAGTAAGCAAGCTGAAGACTCAAGACTCAAGTCTGAGTCCAAAATCCTGAGAAAGCCAATGATGTTCCATTCTAAAAACCAGCAGGCTTGAGACCCAGGAAGAGCAAATGTTTTAGTTTGAGTCCAAAGGCAGGAGAAAAGTCAATGTCCCAGTTCAAAGGACATCAGGTGGCAGAATTCCCTCTTATTCAGGGGAAGGTCAGCTTTTCTGTTCTATTCAGAACTTCAGCTGATTAGATGAGGCCTACCCACATTACAGGGGGCTGATTTACTCAATATACAGATTTAACTTTTAATCTTATCCAAAAACACCCTTAGAGAAATAGTGTCTTAATCCATTTGGGCTGCTATAAGAAAATACTATAGATTGGGCAACTTAACAAACAACAGAAATTTCTCACAGTTCTGGAGGCTGTACATCAAAAGATCAGAGTGCCAACATGTTTGAATGCAGACTTTTCTGGACTGCAGACTTCTTGTTTTATCTTCAAGTAGCATACGGGACAAGGGATCTCTGTGGGCTCTCTCTTATAAGAACACTAATCTCATTCCTAAGGGTTCTAGTCTCATGAACCATCAGTCACCTTCCAAGGCCCCTAACTCCTAATACTATCACTCTTGGGGCATTAGAATTTCAACATATGAACTTTGGGGAGACACAAGCATTCAGAATGTAGAACCCAGAATAATGTTTAACCAAACATCTGGGCACTCCATGGCCCAGTCAAGTTAACACATAAGATTAACCTTCATAGGCAGGCAGGTCTCATTAACTCACCACAGGCAGGCTACTCTTTCCAAATATCTTTCCGTATCACATTCTTTAATAGAAACACAAGAATTTCTTGGAAAAAAGGTTGAAACAATTCTACAATTGGGATTAAGACATATGTAGGCATATATGGCAACTGAATATTCTGGGACAGATGATAGAATCAGACTTTAAAGGTGTTAGAGCTGCTAAGAAAGACATATCCTAAATGTAGACCAAGTCAAGCAACAACATTGTTATCAGAGAAGTGGCTTACTAGATACAGATTAGTGACTATTTTACAAAATGGCCTGGGCCCAGCCACCCTAGCATCTAGTCCCACAGAACAGAAGGACTATATGTGAAATTAAAGCAGCTGTCCCGTTCAATCTGTGCTATTCCAGAGCTAGGCAACTTGGCTCTAGGACATCTTTTACAGAGCACAATAGAGAGAAAAGAGTTAACTCTGAAGAGGATCCCCAAGGCCCATAGAATTGAAAAAGCTTTGGATAGCAGCAGAATTGGAGGGTACCAGAGGATGGTAGGAGCCAAGCTTGCTATGTCACAGAAAGGGCAGCTGTGTCAATGGTAGCTGCTGTCTACATTAACTAGAGAGCACTGTAAGTGAGCCCTCTGTGATATCCTGAAACAGTTGGGTGGAGAACGAACATTTTTCATAGTGGGGTGACTTACTGAAAATTTTATGTAGACAAATACTCTACTGATAAATTTTCATTTTGTGTTTTACTGCTCTAGGCTCATAAAAACATATAAAAATGAGCTTCTCAACAATCCTCCATCCCCAACTCTCTTCCCTCCAGAGACATAGTCGGTCCCAAAAGTCTAGTTCTCAGCTCTACATCTATCAAGGGGCATAGTAAACAGGCTTCCTTTTACATTTCTTTGAAAGAAGACATACCCTGGACTGTGGGCCATGATGATGACAATCCTTAAATGGCTCTTTGTGTTTGGAGGTTGAGGCAACTCAGAGAATCTAAGAAGAGAAGGACAAACAATAGTGTGCTACATATAGCTCACACTCTCTTGCAAGAACCAGTTTTGGGTTTTTTTTCAGGAATTTTGTGCTGTTAAACATAGCCATTATTAAAATTTAGATTATATAAACTTACTGTGAATAAATGTTATTAAAAACAATGTTAATGAATACTCAAAACTCATCACTTCCTAATTATTTTACTACATTTTGTTATTATCTATGCTCTCTCTTGAGGTTGTTTACCTGTTTTGAATTTGTATGGTGGAAATAACAAAAAATCTCTTCCCAACTCTGCCTTCAGTGACATCATGTTGGTAAGCTGAAAATGGCCATGGTGGGAGCATTCACACTACAGAAATTGGTAAACACTATAATTGTGACTTCATTTTTACAGTGAGCCAGTTGGGAAACATTTACTGGCACATCAGTGGATTGACAATGTGAGTGTCAAGGTCCAATAACGTTGATCTGATCCTAAGTTATTGTGAGGTCACCAAGAATGAAGAAGAGGAATGTGGTTACAACTTCAGTATGGCACCCATGCACAGCAGGATTTCTAAATGTGCTGTGTCTATGGAGAGTGGATTCTAAATCATGATATTCTGGAATGCCTCCTACCTTTGAAGGGATCATCCCTTTCTGATCAAAGAATGTTGGCAGGGATGACCTTTGCCAACGAGGACCAAGTCTCTCTCCACTTTTTCTGGTGTAGTAGAAGCCTCAGATTTCTTCTACAAAATAATGGAAGGGTTTTCCACTATTGGATGGTATTGTACATTTGCCAAACTTGGTGGTTTGTGTCTGGATCCAAAATACATTTTATTTATATGAAAAAAAAATCTTGAAATCTATGATATTACTGGTACCCCTAGTATTGTGTAATGATTCATACTTGTTATATCATGGGGAAAAATGCCTTGTTAGTAAAAATTGAATGTGGTAGTAGCATATCTCATAGGGATGATGATTATAAACTGTATTTGTTACCAAGTTTCATATAGACCATACATTTGAAGTATTTATATTGTCATAGAACAAACAGTAGTGTGATTGATGCTTTAAACGTATGCATCTAATTCCAGAAACTATGTCCCAAAGTTACAATCCCCCCTCCATGTCTCAGATTTTGTGAGGTTAAAAAATGATTTTACATGTGACATTGGGAGGAGAATTTATGAAGTTGGTAGAGAGGTCATATGACCCCTCTCAAGATCCCCCAAATCATGCTACCTTAGAGATACTCTAAGGACGGCTGAGATATTACAGTCAATGGAGCTAATAATCTAGTAAAATTAGGGTATTAATGTTACTGGGCATTTGTTGATATTCACTGATTAGTGAGTTAGCCATGAGAAAAACTGTCCTATCCATTGTATCTCAGGATCTAATCAGGGAAACAAAACCATTTTACAAGCAAGAATAAAGGGAATTTAGTACAGAAGATTGGTTACACAGGTCATGGAAGAGTCATGAGACCAAACAAGGGATGTGAGACAATCCAGAGATTATAACCAACAGAAGACTGCTACCCTCTTAGGCTGGAGGGCCAAAGGAAGCAGGTGATATCACAAAAGTCCACACAACATCCAGGTTCACCTGTCTGACAGGCTTTTTAGGACCTGGAGTCCCGTAGTTGAAGACACTGCTGCCAGAGATGCCATCAAGATAGAGAGGGAGACAGAAAAATACTCTGGTTTCTCCCTTCCTCCTGCTCTACAATCTCATACCAGGGATTCTCATTAAACCTAACCATGTTAACAGTGGGCCATTGTATATGTAGCTTATAGGGGTCAGCAGAGAAAGAAAAGGACAAGGAATAGATCTTAGGGAAAACAGGTACAGGACTAATAAATCTATAAAATCCAAAATATGTATCTATATCTGGATGGATAGATAGATAAAGACACATTCCCCCCAATGTCCATTAATGTTATGACAAGGGAAAAAAAAGAATTTTTTTCTTGCCCGGGTATATTATCTGAATGAGCATTTAATTAATTACTGAATTAGAAGTTTACACACTTCTAATTATTTACACTATTCAACTGTCATTTAGCTTCCTAAATGAGCACAAGATTGCCCAAATATCAAGAGCCTATTACTGATCCAAGAGACTCTTCTTTTCCATTATTCTAAAGCTCTCTATCTATACTCATACTGTGAGAGGTACTACAAAATGGAAAACTAGATTGATTTGACAGTTAACCCACTCTTTCTCACCTTGCTTCTCTCAGATATGCTAAGAAACATAAAATGGCCAAAAGGCAACAAGAAGGAGGAGGAAAAGTACAAGAATACTCCACAAACTGAGTGATGGATGATTGAGAGCTGACTCCCTTTGCAAAGTGCTTTTATTACCCCACATGTTATCCCTGCATCCCAGGAAACAGCTTGAAGTAACATGTCAATATTATTATGGCTACTTCTTTGCCATAGCCTCTTTCCACCACCAAAAAAATAAGAGCCCATCAGAAAATAAATAATATTAGCCAAGACTTGGTTTTTCCTTCCTAGAGTTACTTCTGTTTAATGCAGATCCTCTTTACAAAGCTATTCATAGAGTCCTTTTTGGTATCATAAACTTAAACTAAGGAAAACTACCTTTCCTTCCTTCCTGACACATTATTTCATGAGGAGTGTGTGCTGTTACTTACATAGGCAGAGTTTTTTCAAAACAGAAAAGCCATCTATTTCGCTTGCTTTCCATGTGCTATCTATATACTACAATTAAGCACTTCAAGCACACAAATTTGTTCTAGAAAATAGGCAACTCAAAAATACAAACAAGCTTTATAATAGTATTCAAGTAACCCTTAAACTATTTGAAAAATAATCTTGCTTTAAAAGTTAAAGCGTGGAAAAGAAGAAGTAAAGCTGTCACTGTTTGCAGATGCCATGATACTATACATAGAGAATCCTAAAGATGCTACCAGAAAATTACTAGAGCTAATCAATGAATTTGGCAAAGTAGCAGGATACAAAATTCATGCACAGAAATCTCTTGCATTCCTATACAATAATGATGAAAAATGTGAAAGAGAAATTTAGGAAACACTTCCATTTACCATTGCAACAAAAAGAATAAAATACCTAGGAATAAACCTACTTAAGGAGACAAAAGACCTGTATGCAGAAAACTATAAGACACTGATGAAAGAAATTAAAGATGATACAAACAGATGGAGAGACAGACCATGTTCTTGGATGGGAAGAATCAACGTTGCGAAAATGACTATACTACCCAAAGCAATCTACAGATTCAATGCAATCCATAACAAACTACCAATGGCATTTTTCACAGAACTAAAGCAAAAAAATTCACAATTTGTATGGAAACACAAAAGACCTCAATTAGCCAAAGCAATCTTGAGAAAGAAAAACGGAGCTGGAGGAATCAGGCTCCCTGACTTCAGACTATACCAGAAAGTTACAGTAATCAAGAGAGTATGGTACTGGCACAAAATATGTAAGGCCAGACACTATAAAACTCTCAGAGGAAAACATAGGCAGAACAATCTGACATAAATCACAGCAAGGTCCCTTTTGACCCACCTCCTAGAGTAATGGAAATAAAAATAAACAAATGGGACCTAATGAAACTTAAAAGCTTTTGCACAGCAAAGGATACCATAAACAAGACCAAAAGACAACCCTCAGAATGGGAGAAAATATTTGCAAATGAAGCAACTGACAAAGGATTAATATCCAAAATTTATAAGCAACTCATGCAGCTCAATAACAAAAAAACAAACAACCCAATCCAAAAATGGGCAGAAGACCTAAATAGACATTTCTCCAAAGAAGATATACAGATTGCCAACAAACACATGAAAGAATGCTCAACATCACTAATCATTAGAGAAATGCAAATCAAAACTACAATGAGATATCACCTCACACCAGTCAGAATGGCCATCATCAAAATATCTATAAGAAATAAATTCTGGAGAGGGTGTGGAGAAAAGGGAACCCTCTTGAACTGTTAGTGGGAATGTAAATTGATACAGCCACTATGGAGAACAGTATGGAGGTTCCTTAAAAAACTACAAATAGAACTACCATACGACCCAGAAATCCCACTACTGGGCATTTACCCTGAGAAAACCATAATTCAAAAAGAGTCATGTACCACAAGGTTCATTGCAGCTTTATTTACAATAGCCAGGCCATGGAAGCAATTTAAGTGTCCATCGACAGATGAATGGATAAAGACTATGTGGCACATATATACAATGGACTATTAGCCATAAAAAGAAACGAAACTGAGTTATTTGTAGTGAGGTGGGTGGACCTAGAGCCTGTCATACAGAGTGAAGTAAGTCAGAAAGAGAAAAACGAATACCGTATGCTAGCACATATATATGGAATATAAAAAAAAAAAAAAAGGTCAAGAAGAACCTAGGTGCAAGACAGGAATAAAGACGCAGACCTACTAGAGAATGGACTTGAGGACACAGGGAGAGGGAAGGGCAAGCTGGGACAAAGTGAGAGAGTGCCATGGACATATATACATTACCAAATGTAAAATAGATAGCTAGTGGGAAACAGCCACATAGCAGACGGACATCATCTCTGTGCTTTGTGACCACCTAGAGGGGTGGGATAGGGAGGGTGAGAGGGAGGGAGACGCAAGAGGGAAGAGATATTGGGACATATGTATATGTATAACTGATTCACTTTGTTATAAAGCAGAAACTAACACACCATTGTAAAACAGTTATACTCCAATAAAGATGTTAAAAAAAAACAAAAAGAGACATGTACCACAATGTTCACTGCAGCACTATTTACAATCACCAGGACATGGAAGCAACCTAAGTGTCCATCGACAGATGAATGGATAAAGAAGATGTGACACACATATACAATGGAATATTAGTCAGCCATAAAAAGAAACGAAATTGAGTTATTAGTAGTGAGGTTGATGGACCTAGAGTCTGTCATACAGAGTGAAGTAAGTCCGAAGGAGAAAAACAAATACCGTATGCTAACACATATATATGGAGTCTAAAAAAAAAAGCTTCTGAAGAACCTAGGGGCAGGCCAGGAATAAAGACGCAGACGTAGAGAATGGGCTTGAGGACACGCGGAGGGGGAAGGGTAAGATGAGATGAAGTGAGAGAGTGGCATGGACATGTATACACTCCCAAATGTAAAATAGATAGCTAGCGGGAAGCAGCCACAAAGCACGGGGAGATCAGCTCGGGGCTTTGTGACCACCTAGAGGGGTAAGATAGGGAGGGTGGGAGGGACATGCAAGAGGGAGGAGATATGGGGATATATGTATATGTATAGCTGATTTAAATGGGAAAGGAATATCGGGATATATGTATATGTATAGCTGATTCACTTTGTTATAAAGCAGAAACTAACACACCATTGTAAAACAGTTATACTCCAATAAAGATGTTTAGAAAAAAAAGTTAGACAGTAAAAAATTCAAAAGAATTGGCCACACTCCTCCAACAGATTCTCTAACATTTAGCAGAACAGAATTCACACTGATTCTGGTTTATGATTAAAAGACAAGTCTACTTTAAAGTGGATCATAGATGACAATGTTTCTTTTCCACATGTCTGCTTTGGAGCCATATTTCTGCTGATGACTCAAAAATTTCCTCTTGAGTATTTTGTGATATATTAGAACCAGGAATAAGGGATGTTAGTGCTGGAAGGGCCAGCCAATGATCTGTGATTTAATTCACATATCCTTTCTGCACCAGACTCTTTAAGATCATTGAGTTAGTCTAAGAATTTTGAAGCTGTAGAATTCAGGACAGTACATTACAATATGCCAATATTACTATTCTCTTGCTCTGACATTCTCCACTGATTGACAGATGAAGGAGAAGAAAGGACAGTCCCCATTAACTGAGAGTAAATGAAACTGGAATATTAAAATTCAGGATTATCTGAGTGACTGAATTGGCTGGCAGTGTTCTCCAGTTAAGGGTGAGGAAAGATTAATTCTGCACATGACACCACTACTGTATTTATACAAGTCTACTGGGACAACTGTTTGCCTTGAATTGTTTTCTTCATTCATTTCAGTCAGACAGTTGTGTTGACTGATTTTTCTTTTTGATGTATGAAATGAATGTTTGACTGAATTTACCACTTAATTTCCACTAATGCACTGTAAAAACAATACATTAGTCAAATCAGATTGGCAGGTATGAAAAAGTTTACCCCAGAACTAGACAGAAATATAATATTGCCTTCTACAGAAATGTAGGTCATATGCCCTGGATTTGGAAAATGTTCCAATTTTAACTATTTTGCCACGTTTCAAAAATGTAGGGTGGGGCTTCCCTGGTGGCACAGTGGTTTAGAGTCTGCCTGCTGATGCAGGGGATACGGGTTCCTGCCTCGGTCCGGGAAGATCCCACGTGCCACGGAGCGGCTGGGCCCGTGAGCCACGGCCGCTGAGCCTGCATGTCTGGACCCTGTGCTCCGCAACGGGAGGGGCCACAACAGTGAGAGGCCCGCGTACAGCAAAAAAAAAAAAAAAAAAATGTAGGGTGACTGATCCCATAGTAAATATAAGAAGATCTGTGAAGTCCAGATAAAAATAATTTTGTGTGAATCTGAGAATCACAAAACAGAAAAGAAAAAACTATTGAGATAAATTTTACTGAGTTTCATACTTACCAAGAGGTGTTTCTATGTTAAACTTTTGAGTCTTATTCTAGAAGTTCTTTAGGAACAAATACTTCAAATATATTTATAGAAAACTCTATTTATAATTTCATTCTTCCAATATTTATAGTTACTATGACAGGCCATTTCTCCATATCCCATCCCACAATTCTCTGCTCTGAACATTTGGAAACCGGTGGCATGAGCAGGAAAGTGCAGCAGTTTTTGAGATTGCTATTGAATAATGCTGATTTTATAAGACTGCTTTCTTCCATAGTTGACAAACTTATTACGGTACAGATGGTTGCATAGTACTCTTAGAGATGAAAACCTTCTTAAGGAATTTTCCATATTCCATTCACCAATCTGTGTTCTTGTTCAAAGCAAAATTAATTCCTTTCAAAATTAACATATTAGCTTAATAACAATTTTTAATCTTAAAATAATCCATCTGAGAATGGGAATTTTTGGTAGGAAAAAGTGACAGAAGATGGGACAAAACAAAGAATTCATAGAAAGACAAAACAGAATTTTTTAAATGGTGGGTAAGAACTTCTGTTTCCAACTCTATCAGTTTACCTTAGGAAAACATATTAGAAAGGCCAGTTAAATCATAAGCAACATTTGACTGTGAGTGTTAGAAAGCTACTGAGGTAGCCATGACCTAGAAAAGTAAAATAGAGAAAGAAACTCACTGAAGTGAGAACAATATTCTGCACATGCTTTTCTAGCCCAGTCATTTAGAAACTATTGATGAAGAACAAAAGTCTGAGAAACCAAATGTGGCTCCTAAGAGGCAGAAATGCCAGTAGATCTTAGGACAATGTCACAGGACTAAGGAAACCAGAGTTGGAATTTAGAATAACAAGGCAGATAGAATTTTAAGGACCAAAATCCCAGAGGGAGTAAAGATTCATAGAATTGAGCTGGATTCAGCAACAGTGTTCCCTTGCAGTATTTTCCATGTATAATAGGTAGACAAGGCAAGATGCTAAGAAGTCAAACAAAAGCTAACTGAAGTCAAAGCAGAAGTCAAAAGCTAACTAAGTCAAAGACTTAGTTGGCTTATAATGCTGAAGAGACAAAACTGGGGTTCAGAACCTATCAAAGAATTGTGGCCCAATGGAAAACTAATGATATGAATTAGGACATTGAAAGTCTCTGTGTGTGTGTGTGTGTGTGTGTGTGTGTGTGTGTGTGTGTGTGTGTGTTAGGAAGGTTGATGCAACATCTACATTGAACCTTATAAAGAAGGAAAATGAATATGCAGTTTGTCCAGTGACTGAGGTGATCTTCCCCTCTGCTCCCTACCTGAGAATAGGAAATTCTCTCCTGAAGAAAATACAGTGACCCTTGAACAATGTAGGGGTTAGAGATGCTGACTCCCTGTGCAGTCAAAAATCCACATATAACTTTATGGTCGGCCCTTCCTATCTGTGGTTCTGAATCTGAGGATTCAACCAACCACAGATCATGTAGTACTGTATTACTTATTGAAAAAAAAATCCATGTATTAGTGGATCTGTACAGTTCAAACCCAGGTTGTTCAAAGGGCAACTGTAATGTCATTCAGATTCTCTACAACTTGTCATATCCCAAGTCTGGTATTCATTGAAGAACCACCAAGACTACCAAGAAAAGGAGAATTAGAATAAAAATCAAAACAGAATCAGAATCATAGATAACCTAAACATTAAAGTTCATACATATTTTGGTAAATATTATCAAGTTCAAGAAAACAGATGACAAAGTGGAGAATTTAACTAGATAACTGGAAGCTATAAACTGATTGAAGTTGAACTGATAGAATTAAAAATTATACTAAATTTAAAACTCAGTAGTGGATTGGACACAGGTAAATAGAGGTAAGTGAACTGGAAGACAGAATAGTAAAAATATTAAGACTAAAGCATGGAAAACAAAAAGGATATAAAGTACACAAAAGCGCATTTGAGACATATGGGCCACAGTAAACATTTTTATCATATGTTTAAAGTGGAGTCCAAAGAAAAAAGGAGAGAGAGATTGGGAGGAAAGCAATATTTCAGAAATAACAGCTGAGAGTTCTCTAAAACTACAAAGAATATATCGAGCAATAAATTCAATAAGCACTAAAAAAAATGCAACAAGAGTAAGTACAAAGAAAACCACACCTATGATAACCACAGAACAATTCATGAATAGCAAAGAAAAACAGAACATCTTAAAACTAGCCAGAGGAAAAAGAGAGATATTACTTTCAAAGGAACAATAAGATTAAGATTACAGCTTACTTCTCAACGAAAATGATTGGATACTAGAAAATAATGGAATAACATTTTTAAGTGCTAAAGAAAATAACTGCCCATTGAGAATTCTAGAGGCAGAGAAAATGTTTGGAAGAAAAGATGAAATAAGGAAATTTGTCAAACAAAATTTAGACAATATGTTCTCATCAGAACTGACTGAATTAAATTATAAAGGGAGACCCGCAGGCAGAAGGAAAATTATCACAGATGAAAATAAGGACTTTATAAAGGAATTATGTATAAAAGAAAGGATAAATAAGTGGATAAATCTAAATAAAATCTAACTGCACAAAAGAGTAATAATAAAATATATCAAAAATCAGAATGCATTAAAACAAATGGAAGAGGAAAATGTAGTAAAAGAAGGTTAAGATCTCAGCATTTCTTGAGAAGCAGTAAAAGAGCTAATAAGTCATGGTACATGTGCAACTGCTACTTATGTAAAAATAAAGAGCTAATACAAGGGAAAATGGAATTTGAAGAATCTAAAAGGAAGAAAGAAGAGCAAAAAGAACATAACAAGGTCAGACAAATAGTAAACAAGCAGTAAATGGTCTATTAGAAAATACATTAACTGTAAATACTCAAATTAAAGGACAAAGATTATTGAAACAAACAGAAAAACGTAATTCTATGCCACTTACAAGAGACAAGAGTCAGAATGAAAATTAAAGGATGAAAAAATTATGTCATAACAACAATAAATAAAATTGAAGAAGTTTTTTTTAATGTTAACATAGATTTGAAAGCAAAAAGTATCACTGGCGATAAGGCAGGATAATAAAAGCAACTGTTACTTTACAAGGAATATATTATAAATCTAAACTTCAATGCAATATATGAAGGGAAATTCCAAAAAACTAGGTAGAAATAGAAAAATCTAAATTACCTAGATCAGTACCATAGAACCACAACAACAAATCAGCAAATTATAGAAGATCTGAATACCACCATTAAAAACCTTGGCCTAAATGTACATAAAACACTGCACCAACAATGATGGAATATATATATTATACGCAAATCTTTAGGTGCACACGGCACATTTATAAAATTGACTATATGCTGGTTATAAAACAAGACTCAGAATAAGCATGAAATTTAAAAATATATAACCAATATTTTACCAAATAGTTGGATATTGAAAACATACTTCTGATCATTATGTAGGTCAAAAATAAAGTCGCAATGGGAATTAGAATTTTATTAATTGAATGATAATGAAAATATGCCATAACAAAACCTGTGGGTTGCAAATAAAGCTGTGGTCACAGAGAAGTTTAAGTATTCAAATGATATATCTCTAAATGTAAAAGGGAAAGGAATAAAGCAACTAGAAGATAACCTATCACCCTGAGGTAGGCAGCTCCTTCACTGTACCTGGTGGGGAAGGCAGGGCAGAACTTCAGGAGGCCAGCGGCAGGCAGCATTTGGAAGCAGGATGGGCTTCCAAATGAGGCCAGCTGAGAGTGCACTGAACACCATGTCAGAAGCAGTCTCCAAGAAAGACCATTTAATATACAAAGGGATGACTAAAATATATTTAAGAGCTAGCACCCTGACTCCTCTTAAGGATGACTTACATTGCTGGGGAAAAAATAAGAAGTGCTCAATGTAGAAGGTGAAGAGCTGTATAATTCCCAGGAGAATCTTGGTACCAGGACCACACAATGAAGAACTTGGAGTCACTGTGGCTAATCCAGCAGAGAGAAAAGGAGAAACAGAGATGGGAGAGAAAATAAAGGGAACTCTTTGTGCAATTTGGCGCTCCTGCAGACCCAAGTCCAGGTATACGCTCTCTATCTCCACATCTTAAATAGAAGCCACTACATTCCTAGGTCTTTCAGGTACTTAGAATTTCTCTTTAGAACCTGAAAATGGGGTCAGGTTTCCTGTCTGCATTGCTACAGTACAAAATAGAGGCAGGATGTTTGAAATAGTTCTCCATCTGGCAGAGGAGGCCTTGAAGCTGTGAGCCACTCACTGCGAACCAGCAGGACATGAAGGATTCTTGAGCAGATCTGACTGAAGCTACTGGGAGGCCTTTCAGGAGTTAAATCCCACAGTAAATAACTGTACCTTCAGTGGCCCTTTTTCCCTCTCTGTCCAGTCTTCCTCCACTCCTGTGGGGGCCCAAAGGGGTTAAATGAGCACTCTTTGACTTGGGCTTGGTGTTCCCAGAACTTGGGCTTGGAGACGTCCATGAAAAGTCTGCCTTCCTTCTACTGGCTTGGGTTTCTTGGTCTCTCTGCTCCAGGCTAATCCCTTCAACCTGCTTTTTCCATTTCTGCCAATAATCCCCCTCTCCAGACCTTCCTAATGCTCTTCTGGGGCGGGATGAGACTTCCTGAGGGCAATGTTTATTTCTAGAGGGAAAGGTGACCACATGACTTCACAGTGGTCGTCCCCTTGATTATTCAGGTTCTGTCTGGATTCGTCGTGGGTGTTTGTGCACCCCAGCCTCACCCCCGGGACACTTTAGAACACTGTCCTTATCTCAGCACTGAGCCTGTCTCTAGCCTCCTTCCCTCTCTCTCCTTACCCATCTTAACCCACAGACTCGAAGGCTTTCTGGATCTCTGAGGAAGATAAGCACTTCACAGAACCGCTGCTACAGAACCAAACATATTGAAATGACTCTTTACGAAGATATTGAAACAACAGAGAAAGAATACATGAGAATTGTTTCTCCTGAGGGTTCAATTACCTAGGGGGCCTTTAGCAAACTTTGATTGATAAATCTAACCTTTCCTTCCTTGACAATAGTTGATCACACTGTGATGAAAACAAGTTAGAGAATGGAAAAATAATATTTGGATTTCAACAAAATAATAAAAATGCAGGGACTATCTTTGACTTTTGCAAGGTGAGAAGAGAGTTCACATTTTGATTATGTGATGGCAGGAATCCCTTTTAAAACAGGGCCAGTCTGCATGATGCATTTAAAAATCAATCTTTGAAAATATAGCCATAACTCCCACAAGATTTCTTGATTTCTCTGGGGTCAGATAAACCATCACATTTCAGAGTGGTGCCCTGTGTATGAAAGTGATAAACATAATCTGGAAGCACAGCAGTGGCTAAAAATATGGAGCTGGCAGCCATTCACTGAAATGATTTTTTGCTTTTAATTCATTGCATAAAATGCTAAATGTCCAAATTCAGGCAGGTAGATCTCACCAACCATGAAGAGCTTCAGCCCTGCTAACAGCTAAGTATGCACTTTTAAACCCTATTTTGACTGTTCCAGAAACTTACTGGGTTTCTTTAATGCTTCTGTTACAATTTCCTTTGTGTCATTCTGTGTTTCTTTAAAAACACAGCTGTGTGACCTTGGGGAAGTTATATTATTTCCTTGAGACTTGGTTGCCTTCTCTGTGAATATCTGGGTATAATTTTAGTATTGCTCAATAGAATTTTCTGTGATAATGAAAATATTCTATATCTGTACTATCCAACGCAGTATTCAATAGCCACATGGAGCTAATAAACATCTTTGAAGTATGGCAAATGCAACTGAGGAACCGAATTTTTAATCTTATTTTAAAATTTGTTTAAATATAAATAATGCTACATGGCTAGCATCTGTTGACAGCACAGATCTACATAATATGTTAAGGACACTCTCCACTCAAAAACTCTACCATTCATTAACTCAACCTAAATACTTTTGCCCTTTGACAAACAGAAAATAATGTATGCTTCCCTTGAAATTATTTTTCAAGACCTTTGTCAGTTTGGGGGCATTATATTCTTAAAATTGACTTTGCTTTATGAAACTTTAATAATGTTGGAGTTTCCTGCCCTTGGTACCACCTTTGTGATTATGGTAAATATTGAGGATGATCAAGGACCATTTCAAAGAGATCATGGAGAGAAACCTCCTTCTGGATTTAATTTCATTACGAGGATGTCAAATGCTAAATTGCTTAAAATAAAACCCATACTGTTTTTATACTAAGTTATATTCTACATGTAGCTGGAAAAATGTTAAAAATATTTTTAAAGAACTGCACATCTATTTTTGAAGCTGATTTGGCTGTTCAAGGCTTGCTAGCACTTTATCCATCTCACTAATATTTCACTTAGTAAACAAATGCAAGTTGCCATAATTGCTGCATATGTGTCTGTGTTCCCTTCTAGGTTATATGTTTTTGAAGTTAGAAACTATATTTATATCACAGCCCCTATGTATAGCACAATATCCATTGCTAATTCAGATTGTGTTTTAAGATATGAGACAAAATGTAAGACTTTTGTTATAGTCATAAACATCTAGCAAACCAACCAGAAAATAAAAGCTAATTTTCTTTTGGTAGGCCAAGAACAAAAAAGAGAGGAATACCTAGTGCAAAACCATATCTCTAATAACTACTGTCGGATTTAGAGCATGCACATGCTAAACTTATTTTAAAATATCTTCTTATCAAAGACTTGAAGGTTGTACCTGAAAAAATTATATCAGAAGTAAAAATAATCATGTGGTCTGACCAGCCTGGATCACACAAAGTAAGTGTATACTATATATAAAATAGATAAACAACAAGGTCCTACTGTATAGCACAGGCAACTATATTCAAACTTTGTAATAACCTATAATGGAAAAGGATCTGAAAAAGAAATATATATATCTGAATCACTTTGCTGTACACCTGAAACACAACATTGTAAATCAACTATACTTCAAGTAAATAAAGAAAAACAAAGCAAAGTAAGTGTAAAGGGAAGTACAGTTTTGTAAATTCACCTCTGATATCCAATGGACCAACTGAAAGATAACAGAAACTACAACTTTCTAGGACACAGGACATGGCCAGCAAACTAGGCCGTTACCCTCGGTAACGGTCATACCTGCCAAAAAATATACAGACGAGCCTGCATTCATGAATACACAGGAATTCTTCATTTATCTGGCATTATTAGGCAATGAGGTACTGTATGTTAGGAGAATTTTTTTATATGACAAACTTAAGAAGAGTTATTTTAACCTTCACTCAGTAATTTTTTTCTAAAATTAAGAAATGTATCCACTGGTGTATCTAATGTTTCCTTGATAACTCGGGGTCATCAGTTCAGTCAATGTTTGCATAAATAATGCGAATGGAAACAAGACAGGCATGCTTACTGAAACTGAAAATGACATAATATTGGCTGGAATAATTGATGAGAGAGCAAGAAAAAAACAAAAATGAAAATAAACCGTGATCAAGAAACAATCAGTCAAATTCTGACTTTCTGTACTTAGTTTCAAAAAGAGATACCACAAATCCCAGCGAGAGACTCCAGCATCATTAGCTGTCTTTCTCCTTTGTTTCCACCTTCCTTTCCTTTTCCTTCTACCCTAGATTGGTTCCAGGAAATGTTTATAGCTGCTTGCAAGACAAATTCTAATACTTTCTTTCTCTCACACAAACTGCACAATATGTCCATGTGATAAATAGTGTGGAGGTAAAAGACAATTCATCACAGGGAGATCTCCTATGAAAATAAAATTAGAAACTAGCTTCTAAACACGCAGAGAGTAGAGCGTGGTGTCAGGCACTAATTTCCTTGCGAATTCCTCTCCATTTCTAATAGTCATTCTTATTTACCAAGATCCCTTTTTATTGGTGTCCTATTCCAGTCTGCTCCACTCCGCCCATCCTCATCCTGTAAAATACGTTCACACTCTTTTGTGGCCCTACTTATTTGCCCATTAAATAATCAATCATAGAACTGTTGGAATTAAATATAGAGTGAAATTAAAATACTGGAGTCACTTGGGGGGTTTAAGCAGCTCCACCAGAAAATACTGGGCATGGATTTAAAGAGGCTGCGCTGGACTTGGTCTTGTCCAAGTTCTTTCTCAAGAAGTATCTGAGATAAGCCTAAATTCAGAGTTAATCAGATTGGCCTGCTTTCTCAGGCGGACTGGAATTCATTGTTCTTTCCCCCCAACACCCTGAGGTCAGTGTCACTTTCCAGAGATGAGGGGGACGTCTCTGCCTACTGCAGAAGCTCAGTTCCCCCCGGACCCACTCTCTGTCTGAAATCCCACACTCGAGGCCAGATGCCAGCCTTCCCAGAACATCAGTGGTCTCCTTTCAGTTTCTGAACTGCTCAGATTGAGTCCCTGTAGACTCTTTCTCAGCTTGAAACCTGATCTTCAACCCCTTTCCCTGACCTCGATGGTTACCTTCCTACTTTAGGCCTCAGTTGCTTTCGCTATAAAATGATATATTTGCCCTTAATTCTAAAGTCTTCTTTCTAAAGCTCTACAATGTGGTGGCTCCTTGAAAATGTTTCTGTTTGCTGGTTTTAATTTTGTAGAGAGTTAAAACCACAGCTACTCTAAAAGAGAGTAAGTTACATTGGATAAGGAAAGTGTGCTTTTGTAGTTAGATTAGCAGGGATGGAAGATGACTTAGTATGTTTTAAGATACTCATGATCCATTCTCGTGAGAGTCAGGGGAAGAAGGGGAAGAGAGTTAAGAAAATACCAAACGACTGGGACAAATTAAGTTCACCAAGATGTAGCTGATTAGTTACTACTTGAATAAGCCACACATATCCAGTTCAAGTTTTCCTTTATTTTTCTAAGAAGGGATCCCAGGGAACTGAGTCCCATGTTCAGTAACTCCACATTCAATGGCTTAGTCTTTAAAAACTGTTATGTTGCTGGAAGAAGAAATGTTGCCCATTAGTCCTAATTGATGCTTAGCTATCAAGCACATTTGAAATAAATTTATTACTTTGCCTGATCTCAATGTAATACACTCCAAAGGGGGAAAGAGCACACGAAAATTTATGGAGTCTCCATCTTCTACACTAAAGTGTGCAATAAATTACATATTATTTGGCCGTGAAATTCACAAGCCATAGAAACCACACCATTAGCAATGTATACAGTGGTAAACAGCAGGTAATGATAATGATATAAAACAAAATAGACTGTGTATGTTGGCACTGCTGCCAATAAAGCAATCATTAAATGCATTCATATGCATCTACGGTAGGTAAGCTCTTTGAGGGCAATTGCTATGAATTCTACATACCTTTCAGGATATTATAGCCCAGTTTCTATGGCCTTTATTCAAAGACGTTGAGAAAGGGTTACTGTGGGTAAATTCACACCTTTTCTCAATATAGAATTTGGTCAACATGCATTCTGAACAGCAAAATTTCACACTGCTTTCAATTTTCCTACACTAATTGCCACCTCAACAAATGCAGCATTAAGTATAATGCATTATAAGAAGTTAGAAAGGAAAGATGGAAGAAAAGAAGGAAGGTAGAAAAAAGGTGGGTATGGAGTACTTCAACATTTATGTAAAGAGTGGACCTAAAGCTAACCTGAGGTTACCCTAAACTATGAGCATATGCTATAGAAACTTAAATGAAAAAGAAAAAAAAACAGCAAGGGAAACTCAAAGATTCTTTGTTTTTTCACTTTACTGCATACACACGTCCATCTTAAATAATCTACATGCTTATAGCATTGTTTTGCAAGGCTATTTGGGTTCTATCAGCATGTAAAGGTCGGACAACTCAACTTTACCAGAGTTAGCCTTCAGGTGAATAATTGCTTCTTTCAGGTTGTGAGCATTTGAATTTTCCAGAAATGTTTCCCAAAAACTGAAAACTAAAAGAGTCCTAGGACAGCATCCTTTAGAAGTTTTATACTATCAAGGTTTTTTGTAGGAAGAGTATCCTTGTTGATTATCAACACAATGATTCCAAGCAGGTCAATTTATGCTGAGAATATTATATAACAAAACCCACTTCACCTCCATTATACTGACAATGATCTTCCTTACTTCTACCCTGTGCTTCTTAGTAAAGTTTAAAATACTGAGCCAAGGACAGTGACAGTGTCAGAGACTCAGATGTACCTATAGGTGCCTTCAGACAAAATCAGCCACCCAGGCTAAAGTCCTGGTTTAAAACATCCCAACATGAATGAATCTCAAAAACCATATGCTGAGCAAGTGAAGCCAGATCAAAAGGGCACCTACTGTGTTATTCAACTTACATGAAATTCTAAAATGGGCAAAATTCATCTCTAAAGATAAAAAAACAGATCAGTGGTTGTCTTGGGGTGGAAGGTGGGGATACTTTTGCAAAAGGCTAGGAGGAAACTTTCTAGGGTTTTAGAATTGTTATCTATCTTTATGGGGGTGGTAGTTATACAAATGTATACATAAATTAAAAGTCACTGAACAGCTGACTAAAAATATCTGCATTTTATTGTATGTAAATGATACCTTAATAAGGTTGATTACAAAATGAACCAAAAACAAAACAAAGCAAAAGAAAAACCTCTCAAGACCTCAAAGGAAATACACTGTTTTCTTCCAGGGTACCAGATTGGAATGAGGCATTGGTCTGTTTTACCCTCAGATTATCCCTAGGATTATCTAGTCTATTTTAAAGCACTAGAGACCCCTATCAGAAAAACTCACCCCATGTTTGATTACCTTGATTTCTTCTCTGCCTCTTCTCCCAAACACAGTGAAGTCATTTATGGAAGAAAAACCAGCTTTTTCCAACTTTGCATCATCACATATTCTTTCCAAAGCTATTATTTATGCAATAAAATTTGGCTACAGTTTGTAAAAATCTAGCTTTTTGAGGCTTACAAATCTTAACAGTTAAACTATTTCCTCCACTGGAATTTGGAAAAAAAAAATTAATTTGAAAATGAATAGCTGAGATTTGACATTTTTGTTTTTTGTGATTTTCTCTTCCCCTGAGAAAGGGTAAGTGTGAAACTGAGTAGGAAAGAGAAACACATACATAAAGAAAAAAAAAATTATCTTGCTGCCTTTTCATGGTTGTAATTTATAGGAGGCCCTTTTCAACAATAATCTATTATCAGAATCAATAAAATATACTCTCCATGAAGTCCAGGCCAGGATATTTGTCTCTTTTTCAGCAGATTGCAATACAAACCGCATTCATGGATATGCTTCTTGATGATCTTTGTAATACTATAACAGTTGACCATTTCCTCATGCCTCTTCACCTTAACTTAAACCTGGTTTTTCACTAATGACCTCACATTTCCTTCTCTATCACTTGGTTTTTGGCCTCTTTTCCAACTCCAACTCCAACTAGCACTTCACTCTGGAACCAAAGGAAGATTCATGGCCGTGGAAAGTAACCTTTTGTGGAAAGAAATACTTGGCTTCAAGAAGGTGTGGAGTTCATACATTTTTCTTGAATTAGATTCCCCATTAATTGCTTTATCCACAAAGAGGTAATTATTAGAACTATGTAAGCAATTAAGAAGATGCTACTCCACATTCTTTCAGATTGTTGACCTTTCCCACTTTATTTCAAGTGGCTATCTGAAACATCAGTGATTTACATGTCTTTCGTTTTTTAACAGATTTGTGTGTGTGTGTCCGTATGATGAAAACATCATTAAAATAAAATATCATGAATAGACTCTTAAGAAGCAGGGTCGGGGCTTCCCTGGTGGCGCAGTGGTTGCGCGTCCGCCTGCCGATGCAGGGGAACCGGGTTCGC
>NC_041222.1:32205308-32308459 GCF_002837175.3 Physeter macrocephalus
AGAGTCTTGGGCTTCCCTGGTGGCGCAGTGGTTGAGAGTCCGCCTGCCGATGCAGGGGACACGGGTTCGTGCCCCGGTCCGGGAAGATTCCACATGCCACGGAGCAGCTAGGCCCATGAGCCATGGCCGCTGAGCCTGCGCGTCTGGAGCCTGTGCTCCGCAACGGGAGAGGCCACAACAGAGACAAGCCCGCGTACCGCAAAAAAAATAAAAAATAAAAATAAAGAAGCAGAGTCTACTTAAAGTCCTGGAAAATGTGAAAGCACTAATATTCATGGACAACTTTACACTCTGAAATTTACTCCAAATTTTGTTGATCTCTATTTTGTCTAGGAGTTTTTCAACTTTTCTACCATCATCATTTGTTAGTTTTATAATTGCATAATAAAGGCATTAAATCATACAATCTTTTGTTATCCATTGCAGTTTTAAAACTATTCCTTTCTTCGTCCTCAGCAGCTATGTCATAGATTAGTACACAAGCAAAGACTTTCAACATAACAGTACTTTATAGTGACAAGAACTATACTGAGCTATCTCTATCCTAAGACAATGCACTATAAAAGCCCTAGGAATTCTTAAGCATTAGGAATATAGAGACGATCAAGGGGCAAGGTCCTTGCCTTCAAGTATACATAATCATTATAGCAAGTGCTTAAATAGCACTTAGTATATGCCAGGCATTATTGTAACTCATCACAGCAGTCTTACTATATACTCCTTTTTAATAGATAAGGAGGGTAAAGCCAAAATTTGAACCTAGGTAGACTAGTACACTCTCCATGGCTTTAACTACTACGTTAAAATATATATATATAAAAGTTATATATATATAACTCCGAGTATTCCAAAGTTACAAAACACTTATCTACCAAAACTCAAAAAAGAGCATACAAACTTGCATAGAAAATAAACATGTAAAAGTTCATAAATAAACCACAATATAACCTGCTCCACATAATATACTGACTGCAGTGTCCTGGGCCTCTCCCATCCTTAGGTAGCCAGAAATTACAACAAAATGATACTTTTCACCTTTGGAAGTCACACCATCTCTCATACCAACAAACCCATTACTTCCTTAGAGAGAACTGGAAATTAACCTGAATATCATGAAAAAAAAATACATATATATATATATATATATATATATATATATATATATATAGCATTACTGATGTAGAATCTTTGTTTAAAGACAATAACTTCAATAGCAGAGGGAACTTTACCATTGCAGGTTTCAGATAACCTCTATATTTCTCAGATTTCATGCTAAATCATAAAATGCCATATTGTGTCTGAAGCTATATCTTCAATAGTCCATTTTCTAAAATGGACTAGCAAAGTAGTAAATACTGAGGAACACTTTGGCTCCCAAATCCTAAAGCCATTCTGATTATGCCTGGGTGATCATGGGGACATTATTGGAAACAGCAGAGGACTGGCTGAAATACCAGTGTTCTGGCCAGCTTATAAATTAGAAATTATACAGAATCCAATTTTATTTTTTTGTTAAGTAATTCCTATGAGGCTTTTGGGATGTCAATATAAAGTCCTATGATGTGTAATCTTTATCCATAAGATGGGGAACAATGCCAATCCCCGTCATAAATACTTTCACAATCTGACACTGAAAATCCACTGTAGGGCATAGGACCTGCAATTTTTTGTTAAGTAATTCCTATGAGGCTTTTGGGATGTCAATGTAAAGTCCTTTGATGTGTAATCTTTATCCATTAGATAGGGAACAATGCCAATCCCCATCATAAATACTTTCACAATCTGACACTGAAAGTCCACTGTAGGGCATAGGACTTGCAAATAGGATATGAATCACACATATCCACTCATTCAGACAATCCACAAATATTCATTTTTAAGTCTACTATATGCCAAACATGTACCGGGCTCTAAGATGCTAAACCATGCTAAATGCTGAAACAGACATACTCAGTTCTGGCCCTCCTGGAACTAATTACCTACAGAAGCGCCTTCATTGTAAATGGTCAGGTCTCAGCCAATGCTATTATCATCAGCAGGTGACCAAATGATAGAGCTTGCTTTCTAAACAAGCTCCACACTCTTTGCTTTCAACATTTTTGCTTTCCTTCAAGGCACATAATCCAGTGGTCAATTTCTCTTAGTTAGTGAGGTTTGGGGAAAATTTACCCAGTGAACAATTCCTTGTGGCCTCACTCTTTCATCATACTCTCCTCTGTGCTCTTGAACTAAAGAGACCTGGATTAAAGTCACTTGCTCTAATCCTATTATTTTAAAATACAGCTGCTCCTGCTTTGAGGATTTCTACTGGACCAACACGGTGGCAAAGCAGCACTGAAGCAGAAGCAGGTAAATTTCAAAATGACAGCTCTAAAAATATCCACTCTCCTTTTGTTCTCCTCCTATCCCTTTGCTCTGAACACCTCTGCCCTGAGGCATTGCCTTTACCCTTCTCTGATTACTGCTCCAAAAGGGTTTCCAAGAGCAGGGAGTATTTATGGTTTCATTTGCTCCCAAGTCCTTGGTGGAAAAGGATGCTTGCTTCCTGATTCTTACTAATTCCACACTCACATCGTTAACACAAAAATCATCATTTAAAAAAAAATATTTTCCTCAGCTTCATATTTCTTCTGGGCCAACACTGAAAGAATATTTTCAAAGAAACAATATCCTCTCCCCATTGCCCTTCTGAGTTTCACATTCTTACCTCTAGTCTCATTTTCAACACTTATTAAGGGACGCATCACAAAAATAGAAGAAAGTTCTTTGTGCTTTCCCTGTACCAGCCAATTATTCTAATTTGTTCTGTCTCTAAAGAACAGAATGAGAAATCAACACAAAGCCTGATTATGCGATCTCTTCCAAGGGAAAGATCTGAGACTTGTCTATTTACTAATGAAGCTCAGTGTGTATTAAGGTTTGACTGAAGCAATCATCAGGAATTTTCATCCTTTAAATTAGTGTTTTCCACCAGATGCACATCTTTCATTTTGTATAATATATCTTTTAAGTTCAGGATACAGCTGGACAAAAGAAAAGAAAAAAAGGTAACCAACACAACATTTTAAGTAATAACACAATAACAGCTATCATCCTTCCCTGAGGAATTCAGCCTACTTTATGGACACAATTTAGTACAAACTCATAAGAAAGCTAACAAAGCCCCAAATCACTTCACAATAGCCTAGAGAGGTAAAGGTCAAAAATTATTACTGCCAGGCCCAGCAGACAATGTCACCTACCGGAAAGAGCACAGGACAGGAAAACCTGGAAGCCTGTGTTCCAGTTTCCGTTATTCCTGTAAGCATTAGCATGATCTGAGTGAACTCAGCCTGCCCTGCTTTTTCTGTTTATAAAAACCTACATCATCCTCTCAGTAGAATGAAATACCACATCTGAAAAGTTGCAGATCTCTTTAGGAAAGAAACAAAAATCATGCTTTCCAACCAAAATGGAATAATTCAGTCAATGGAGACTTAATAAAAATCTGCCATAAAGCAATTGTTTTCTTGAAATCTATCTTTTGTGGTATATTTATTGGGGTAAGGAATGTTAGGAAATCATAATTAGTTACCAATTATTCCAGAAATCAAGGTCATTAAGTTCAGATTCCAACTGTGACCTTGACCCAGGCTTAGAGAGATGTAAGATGTCCCAATACCTCGTATCCACCATACATGTGAGAAACAAGACAGATCCTCTTATAAATATCCCATATGTAGCAGTTTTATTGCAAGGTCTCAAATTCGTTGCCATTTTTCCCATCCAGATGCGGGCATTTTCCCTTGAATTTGGGCAGGCTTTCCAGGGCTTCAAACAGTAGAGCAGAGGTCAGTAAATTATGGCTGGTGGGCCAAATCTAGGCCTTTACCTGCTTTTATAAACAAAGCTTTATTGGAACACAGCCATGTTCACTAGTATATGTATTGTTTGTGTCTGTTTTCACATCACAGCAGCAGAGTTGAATAGTTGCAAAAGAGACTGTATGGCTTGTAAAGCCTAAAATATTGACTGTCTGACACTTTATGGAAAAAGATCTCCAACTCCTGCAACAGAATATACTGAAAGTGATGCTATGTAATATCTAACACTAGGTCATAAAAGGTCATGCAGCTTTTGCATGATTCTCTTGAAATGCTTGAACTCTGGACACTCATTCTTGGGATACTCTATCTTGAATCCTAACTACCACGTTATGAGAAGTCCAAGCCACATGGGCAGCCATCTATAGGCACTCCAGTCAACAGTCCTTGTTGGGCCCAGTCTTCAAGTCATCCCATCTCAAGTGCCAGACATGTGAATTAAAATTATCTGGATGATTCCAGCCCCAGCCATTTGAATCCTCATGAGCTGAGGTTTCAGACATCAGTCATGGAGTAGGGACAAGCCATCTCCTCTGTGTACTGTTTGAACTGCTGACCCACAGAATCTGGACACATATTAAAATTTGTTTATTTCACCACTAAGTTTGGACTTCTTTATTATGTAGCAATAGATAACTATAGCACTGTGTCTGTACACAGGAGATCTACATTTCACAGAGCACATATTTAGATGTGAATGTTGACTGCTCAATTTCTGTTATGAGAAGAATGTATACACACACATAGATATAAAATATTTATGTATATGTAAATATTATACCTATATAAACTAATCTACATTATCCATAAAATGAGGGGTCTTTGATAATAGCTAACATTTTTTTTCAGTATTTATTATGTTCCAAGAACTGATAAATTCTTGCGTTGTATGAATTTTCTCTTTTAACCCTCATAGCAACTCCCTGAGAGAAGTAATGTTATCTCTATTTTATAGATGAGAAAACTGAGGCAAAAACAGATAACATGCTCAAGAGTACTAGACAAGTAAATTTTAGAGTCAAGATTTGAACCCAAGTTCTCAAGTTTTAGATCCCTTACTCTTAGTCACCAAGCTATAGACTGAGGAAGGGGATGAAAGCTGAAGCCATTACCTCACGTTCAAGAAGTTACACAGAAACTTAGCAGGTATGGGTGAAAGAAGACAGGACTTGGAGTCGTAAGTCCAGAGCCTCAGTTATGGAATAAATTCTCCTCTCATCTAGATACAGGTTTGTTTTTAGAAAATGAAGAAGAGCACTGCATATTTTGATTGTTAATTTCTGTACTTAATGATTACCAAAGAATGGAATTTTACCAGGGAGTTATTTTGCAATGGCATAAGTTACTGATACAAAATCAAATCTTTATTAAGTCCCCATTGCATCAGAAGTCTTTCCCACTCTTCATTTATTTTTAATCCCTTTTCTGTCTACTCTTGGCCAAAGCTTGAAGCCTAATTTAACATTTGGAAATAAAAAAATGAAACAGTCATACCACAGCAATTCCAATGCCTACTGAAATGGAAGCTCTAAATAATTTTTCAGATAATTTAGGCAATTAAAAATATTTACATCATAGACGCAAAGACAGAAGTTACTTGTGTAATAAAATAACTGGTGAGACAAAAGTTTCTGGTCAAGTAGATTTGTTTAAATATGAACACTAATCTGAGTTCTATCCCTGTGCTAAAACCCAGTGACAGGCTGCATACAGCTTCCAAAGGGATATTTCAGTGCACTGGGTCAAATTCATCCCATAAAATGTGGTATTATTAGTAGTATTAGAAGACAGAGTGTGACTGTTTTCTTCAGGACACAGATGAAGACCCCAACATAGACAATATCAAGGACAAATTATGTGATATAAGATATTATCTCAGTCCTTGGAACATGTCATCCAGGATAGAACAAGAAATAGATTTATTTTCAAGTACATGACGCCAGAGCCAGTAAGCAATGAATGGTAGACAGTTAAAATAGACAGGTTTTAGAAGTAGAGGCACAGATGTAGAAAACAAACAGGGTTACCGGGGACTGGGGGATGGAGGGATAAACTGGGAGATTGGGACTGAAATATACACACTACTATATATAAAATAGATAACTAATAAGAACCTCCTGTGCTTATCAGCATAGGGAACTCCACTCAATACTCTGTAATGGCCTATTTGGAAAAGACTAAAAAAAAAAAGTGGATATATGTATATGTATAACTGATTCACTCTGCTGTACACCTGAAACTAACACAACATTGTACATCAACTATACTCCAATAAAATATTTTTAAAAAATAGGTTTTAAGAACCACAGTCAGGGAGCAGTGTGGATTGGAAAGACCTGGCAAGAAATATTTCTGCATCCTCAGATAATCCTCCCCAAGCTGGCTATTGCAAGGGTGAGCATTTAAGAGATCTTTGACCTAAGGAGGACATGAGATTAACAATCTAACCCAATGTGCACGAATTATTCTCCTCGGTGCTATCAGAAATCAGATGGCATCGTAGAGCAGGGGTCAGCAAATCTTTTCCGTAAAGGGTCAGATAGTAAATATTTTGGATTTTGTGTACCATACATCTCTGTTGCAACTGCTCATCTGCTGCTATAGCACAGAAACAGCCATGCACAGTACGTTAATGAATGGGTGCAGCTGTGTTCAAGCAAAACGTTATTTACAAAACCAGGAGTCAAGCGAGATTTGATCAGTGGGCCAGAGTTTGCTGACCCCAGTTCTGGGTCAGTGTTCACAGCTGAATGAGTCATGAGGCCTTAAGTTCCAGTTCTCATTGTACTACTTTCTACCTGGGTGAACCTAGGTTCATCCTTTTGTTTATATGGGCCACTATATTAGTCAAGGTTCTCCAGAAAAACAGAACTAATAGCATGTGTATACAATGTGCCCATATATATTGACAGATATAGATCTAGATATCAATATTGATATCTAGATCTATATCCATATCTATATATAGACAGAGAAAGAGAGAGAGAGATTTTAAACACTGGTTCACACAATTATAGAGGCTTGGTAAATTCAAAATCTGCAGGTTAGGCGTTCTAGAGACTCTAGGAAGAGTTGCAGTTCAATTTCTGTTAAGTCTTCTGGTAGAATTCCTTTTTGCAACAGGGAGGTCAGTCTTTGCTTTATTAAGAGCTTCAACTGATTGGATGAAGCCCACCCATATTATGGAGGATGATCTGCTTTACTCAAAGTCCACCAATTTAACCATGAATTTCATCCAAAAATACCATCACAGGGACCTTCCTGGTGGCACAGTGGTTAAGAATCCGCCTGCCAATGCAGGGGACACGGGTTTGAGCCCTGGTCCAGGAAGATCCCACATGCCGTGAAGCAACTAAGCCCGCGCACCACAACTATTGAGCCCGCGTGCATAGAGCCCATGCTCTGCAACAAGAAAAGCCACGGCAATGAGAAGCCCGCGCACCGCAACAAAGAGTAGCCCCCGCTTGCTGCAAATAGAGAAAGCCCACGTGCAGCAACGAAGACCCAATGCAGCCAAAAGTATAAATAAATAAATAAAATATAAAAATTTTTTTAAAAACCCAAAACACCATCACAGAAATATCCAGAATAATATTTGACCAAATAACTGGGCATGGTGGCCCAGACAAATTGACATGTAGAATTAACCACCTAAGCCATAGTTTTGTCATGTTTTAGTAAGAAATTTTATTTATCTGAACTATTTTGATACCTTCTAGAGATAACACCCTCAGTTTTTCACATGGTAGGCAGCAGAGGGAAAGAGCCCATTTGCCCAGTCAGATGACACCTAAAAGGATAAAATTCTGTCTTCTCTCTCCAACCCACAAGGATGAATGCCAAAAATACATCACTTATATCTCCTTTAGCTAACATAGGATAGGTATGGAACTGACCTATGCTCCCAGTAATTCCCATGAAATTCTGTTTCATTAAGGAGAGACTTTACTTGCTAAGATTAGAAGCAAAAGAGGGCGGTGGATGAAAAACTGCCCAGGGATATAAGTTCATGCAAGGGAGCAGGAGAGAGAATGGGTATCCGAAGATATGCGCTCTGAGCCAACACTAATTCCACAGCATAAGGTTGTAATTCAGGGAGCCAAACTGCTGGAGGGGGGGGTTCCCCCCTTTTTTTCCCCCAAAGAGGGACAAATCAAGCATTTTGGCAAAGGAAGAGCATTAGTTATAACAGATAAATTCCTTTTTAGAGGTGATCTCTCAAATGATTTGGCTCAGTGTAGACTATGATTCGGCTCCAAAAACCATAAGCTAGAGCCTTTCATTCCAGGTCCCTCCTCAAATATCCATGATAGGTAGAAATTTCTCTCAAATGATTTGGCTCAGTGTAGACTATGATTCGGCTCCAAAAACCATAAGCTAGAGCCTTTCATTCCAGGTCCCTCCTCAAATATCCATGATAGGCAGAAATTTGGCATCAGTAGTTTTTGAAATCTCCCCAGGTGATTATAATATGCAACCAGGGCTGAGAACCGGGAGACGTAGAGAGAATTTAAATTGAACTTTAGTTAAACAGTAAAACAAGTTCTGACTCTACTGGCTGGAGCTAGACAAGGTCTATGGATTTAGTGGGATGAGAAGATGAAGAACACCAGGGAGTAAATCAAATAATTTACACCTGTGCTTAGCTAACTGTTACTCAGATAATTCAGACAATCTTACAGCACCTGAACCCTGAAATTCCTTAGCTCTGTTTAAAAAAATGTAACTCTTCAAGTAACTGAACTCTGAGAATTATGTAAATCACAAAGAAAAAGAAGAAATCTTATTTTTTGAATTAGTTGATTTCATATATACTGTTTCACTTTCATGATATAAACTAGATATCTTTCTTTCCATTTTATATTTGAGGAAAGTAAGGCTTTAAAAATCTCAGTAATTTTCTCAAGGTCACTTATTAAGGGTGTGGTAGGCAGCATAATGGCTCTTAAAAATGCCCTCACCCTAATCCCTAGAACCTATTAATATGTTACCTTACATGGCAAAAAGGACTTTGCAGATATGACTGAAGTTATAGACCTTGAGATAGAAAGATTATCCTGGATTACCTCATGGAACAAATCTAATTGCACGAGTCCTTAAAGCAGATATGACTGAAGTTATAGACCTTGAGATAGAAAGATTATCCTGGATTATCTCATGGAACAAATCTAATTGCATGAATCCTTAAAAGCAGAAAACCATTCCCAACTGTAGAAAGAGAAAGAGAGAGATGTCCTAATAGAAGCAGGATCAGAGAGATGCAACATTTCGGGTTTTGAAGGTGGAGAAAGGGGACTCTGAGTCAAGGACTGCAAGTGACCGCTGGAAGCTGATAAAGTCCAGGGAACAGAAACACCCCTAAGAGCCTTCAGAAAAGAATGTAGCTCTGCCAACACTTTTATTTTTAAAACATCTTTATTGGAGTGTAACTGCTTTTCAATGGTGTGTTAGTTGCTGCTGTATAACAAAGTGAATCAGCTATACATATACATATATCCCCATATCTCCTCCCTCTTGCATCTCCCTCCCACCCTCTCTATCCCACCCCTCTAGGTGGTCAGAAAGTCTTTTTTTTAAGATTCCATATATACGTGTTAGCATACGGTATTTGTTTTTCTCTTTCTGACTTACTTCACTCTGTATGACAGTCTCTATGTCAACCCACCTCACTACAAATAACTCAATTTCGTTTCTTTTTATGGCTGAGTAATATTCCATTGTATATATGTGCCACATCTTCTTTATCCTTTCATCTGTCCATCCTGCCAACACTTTTACTTTACCCAATTGAGACCAATGTCAGACTTGTAAGGTAATAAATTTACGTTGTTTTGAGTCACTAAATTTGTGGTGATTCATATGAAAGCAGTAGAAAACAAATACAGAGGTCCTACAAAAGCCTGCCTATATATTTATATTTAAGTATTTCTAAAATGAATTTAACCTTGTGATTGACAGCAGCAGCAGCTTCAAAGGGATCCCACCACACACCTGAGGCAAAAGTAGCCTAATGCAAAGCAGTGACAGCAGCAGGTCACCACCCCACGCTTGGGGTAGAGGGGGACTTGATCTACTGTAGCAGAAGCATAGCCTGAATGGGAACCCCTCCTCCTGTGGCACTAGTCCCATCAACACTAGTCTAATCTGCTAGCATCTGCTGTGCCAACAGGCCCAACATATACAAACCCTCCAACTCAGTAGCATTAAGTGATCCAGGCTCAGTGTTTCCTGAAACTCATATCCAATGACACTGGAAAGTTCAGATATCACCTACTATTATGAAAATATAAAAAAACAATAACAGAAGACTGGGAACTTCAGAAAGAAAAGGGGAACAATGGAATGGGTCAAAAAAAAGTGGGGCAGTATAATAGACTATCATTAGCCTCATGAGTTTCTTAAATTCTATATGATGGTCAAAGCAAAAATTATGACACTTTCTGATGTGGTTCTCAATGTATATAAAGGAAATACTAAAGAAAATCATACTTTAAAAGTGGGGAATATTAAAAGACCTAAATGGAAGTAAAATTTTGAAACTTCACTTGAAGTAATAAAACACTGATTCCAGTAGGCTATGATGTTACATATGTATAGTGTAAAGCCAAAAGCAACCACTAAGAAAACTGTACAAAACAGTGTACACAACTGATTTTAAATAAATTAAATTAAAATGGAATTATTAAAAAATGTTTAACCCACAGGAAGGCAAAATAAGAGAAACATAGGATTGAGAAATTAAGGTAAAAAAACAGAAAACAAAAAATAAAACGGTAGATCTAATCTTTAACATAGCAATAATTACATTAAATGTAAATGATCTAAATAACCAAGTCAAAGACAGAGATTGGAAGAGTAGATTAAAAAATAGCAAGCATGATCCAACTATATACTGTCTATAAGAAGCTTAAACATCATGATATAGGTAGTTCAAAGTAAAAGGATGAAAAAGATATGTGAATGTTAATGAGAAAAAGCAGGAATGGCTATATTAATATCAGATAAAGTAGATTTCAGAGCAAAGGAAATTATTAGGGGAAAAGAGGGTCATTACATAAAGATAACAGGATTAATCCACCTAGATGATCTAGTGATACTAAAAGTGTGTGCACCAAACAACAGAATTTCAAAATACATGAAGCAAACACTGAAAAAAGGAGAAAATTTTAATCCACAATTATTATTTGAGACTTCAACACAGCAATTTATAGAACTACCAGAAAGAAAAATCATCAAGGATATGGAAGAACTGAAAACATCATCAATCAACAGGATATAATTGACATTTAAAGAACACACTCAATAAGAGCAGAATACATATTCAAGTGTCCGTGGAACATTCACTCATATACCACATACTGGGTGATAAAAATACGTTAGCAGATTTAAAAGAATTAAAATCATATAGAGTACGTTCTCTAGCCATAATGGAATCAGACTAGAAATCAATAACAGAAAGACAACGGGAAAATCTTCAATCACATGAAAACTAAACAACACAATTCCAAATAACCCATGGGTAAAAAATAAAGCATCAAGGAAAAATTTTTAAATGCATAGAATAAAAGACAATGAAGATATAGGGCTTCCCTGGTGGCGCAGTGGTTGAGAATCCACCTGCCGATGCAGGGGACGCCGGTTTGTGGCCCGGTCTGGGAAGATCCCACCGCAGTGTTTGAGAATCCGCCTGCCAATGCAGGGGACGCCGGTTCGTGCCCCGGTCTGGGAAGATCCCACATGCCGCGCCGCGGAGCGGCTGGGACCGTGAGCCACGGCCGCTGAGCCTGCGCGTCCGGGGCCTGTGCTCCGCAACAGGAGAGGCCACAACAGTGAGAGGCCCGCGTACCACAAAAAAAAAAAAAAAAAGACAATGAAGATATAACAGATCAAAGTTTGTGGAATGAAGCTAAAGCTATGCTGAAAGGGAAAGAAAATATTTCAAAGCAATAATCTAATTTTCTGTATTAAAATACTAAAAAAGGAAGAGGAGAAAGCACTAAACAAGCAGAAAGGAAAAAATAAATATAAAACAAATCCATGAAACTGAAAACAGGAAAAAAGGGGGTAAAAAATCAGTAAAACAAAAGGCTGGTTCTTTGAAATAAACAATCTAATCAATAAAGATCTAGCAAGACTGATAAAGATAAAAAGAGAAATGGCACAAATCACAAATATCAGAAATGTAACCAGGGATATTATGACATATCCTGCAGGTTAATAAGGGACAAGTTATTATGAACAAGTCTACACTATAAATTCAAAAATTCAGATGAAATGGACCAATGCTTCTAAAGCCAAAACTACCAAAACTCAGCCAAGATGAAATAATCTCAGTTTTCCTGTAACCATTAGAAACACTGAATTTTTCATTTAAAAACTCCCAAAAGAAATATTCAGGCTTAGATGTTTCACTTTTACCCAAGACTTAAAGAATTTACACCAATTTTACATGATTTTTTAAGAAATAGAAGTAGAGGGAACAGTTCCTAATTAATTTTATGAAGCCAGTATTACCTTGATACCAAAACCAGACAGGGATAGTATAGAAAGAAGAAAACTACATACCAATATTTTTTATGAAATTGGCTGTAAAAATCCTCAGCCAAATATTAGCAAATTAAATCCAGAAATATATAAAAAGAATAATATACTATGACCAAGTGGTATTTATTCCAGTTATGCAAAGTTGGTTAAATATTTGAAAATCAAACAATGTAATCCACCATATCCAATAGATTAAGGGGGAAAAATCATGTGATCCTATCCATTAATGCAGAGAAAGCATTCGACAAAATCCAATCCTGTTCATGATTTTAAAAAAAGAAGAAAAAAAAACTCCAAGCAAACTAGGAATAGAAAAGAAACATACTGAAGCTCATAAAGATGATCTACAAACAACCTATACCGACATTATATTTAACTGTGAAAGACTGAATGCTTTCTCTGTAAGATCAGAAACAAGGCATCGATATCTGCTCTCACCACTTTTATTAAACATATTACTGGAGATTCTAGTAAGAAAATAAAGCAAAAATAAATAAATACATAAATTTAAAAGTTAAATTTTTAAAAATGTTATTTAAAAGACAAAAGGACTATTCCTATTATGTTGAATAGGAAGGAATATATCCTACTGAATGTTGAATAGTAATATATCCTATTATACTGAATACAGAAAAGTAAAGCTGTCTGTATCTGAAGATGAAATGATAATCTAAATGGAAAAAATACAAGGAATCCACAAAATCTTGAGAAATAATATTAGTTTGTAAATGTTTTAGAGTACAAGATCAATACAATTTTTTCAAATTATATATTAATAACAAATGTGTAGAAGCTTAAATAAAAATATGTGATGCCATTTACAACTGATCTAAATAAAATAAATACTTAAATATAAGCCCAATAAGACATTTATAGGACCTCTGTACTGAAAATTACAAAATGCTGATGAAGAAAATTTTTAAAGTCCCATACAAATGGGGAGACATACCTTGTTCATGGATTAGAAAACACAACATAATAAAGATGTCAATTCTCCCCAAGTTAATAGGCTTAACACAATTACTCTTAAAATGCCCTCAAGGTTTTTGTGGATATAGACAAGCTTATTTTAAGATTTATATGGTAAGAAGAGGCTGAAGAATAGCTAAAACAATTTGCAAAGGAAGATTAAAATGGGAAGAATTAATCTACCCAATTTCAAGATTTTGCAGTAATGATGGAGGCTAGATACATAGATCAATGGAATGGAATAGAGGACCCAGAAAGATACTGACATAAATACATTTAACTTGTTTTTGACAACAGTGCAAAAGCTATCAAGGAAGAACAGACTTTTCAAAACATGGTACTGAAACAGTTGGACATCCCTCGACCAAAAAAAAAAAAAAAATGAACCTTACCTAAACCTCCACACCTTATACAAAAATTAAATCAAAGTGGATCATAAGCTTAAATGTAAAAGCAGGACATTTTTAGAAAAAAAAAATAAGAGAAAATCTTTGGCATCTAGAACTAAGTGAATAAGTCTTAGACTTTACACTGAAAGTATAATCAATAAAAGCAAAAACTGATAAATTGGATCTCATCAAAATGAGTTAAAAATGCTTCATAGAAGATCCTTTTAAGTGGATGAAAACTCAAATTACACACTGGGAAAACATATTTGAAAATCCCATGAGACAAATGACCTGTATTTATAATATACAAAGAACCCTCCAAACAACTTTAAAAAAATCCAATTAGAAAATAGGCAGAAGACAGGAATAGACATTTCAGGGAAGAGTATATACACATGGCAAATAAGCACGTGAAAAGATGTTAAACATAATTAGCCATTAAGGAAATGCAAATTAAGACCATAATGAGATATCAGAGAATAACTAAAATTAAAGTATAGTGACATCAAATGCTGGCGAGTATGTGGAAAAATTATATCATATCACTGGTGGGAATATAAAATGGTTTAGCCACTCTGAGAAACAGCCTGACAGTCTCTTTTAATCCTAAAAGTAGATTCACCCTACAACCCAGTAATTGTACTCTTGAGCATTTATCCCAAAGAAACAAAAAATTAAGTTCCCACAGAAACTTAACCATAAATGTTCATAGCAGTTTTATTTATAATAGCCAAAAATTGGCAACTACACAAATGTCTTTCAATGGGTGAATGTTTAAACAAACTGTGATAAAATCTTATGATAGAATACTACTTAGCAACAAAAAGGAACCAATTATTAATACATGCAAAAATTGAAATGAACTTCAAGGGAATGATGCTGAGGGAAAAATTTTAAAAAGCCAATTAAGTAATTCATGATTATGTTTACATATTATTCTTAAAATAACAAAACTGTGGAGATGGAGAACAGATTAGAAGTTGCCAAGGGTTAGAGATGGGGGTAGAAGGTACAGCGGGGGAATTTTGTGAGGTTTTTGTGGTCCCAGTACAAACAATACAGCAATCTTGGTTTTAATCCCTAAAGATTTTAAAAAGTAATTCCTAATAAGAGGTGTCCAGAAATTTAGCAATGGCAGCAGATTAGAGGTATAGCTCCCCAACATGACAAATTCAAAAGAGATCATACTAATTCAATGCATATGTTAGTTTTTAAAAGGCCAGTCACATACTTAAATGGTATATATCTTAACGATATTATTCTGGGTATCCAGCTATACCAGATGGACTAGCAGGATTTTCTGTACATTCAATCTATTTAAGACAGTAAATCTTATAATAAAACAGTTTAAAAAAAAACAAAAAAAACCCTCAACTACAGTTGGATATTCTCATAGGAAGACGAGGTTAAAATAAGTAGCAGTGGTTCAAAAGCTTAAGCAGTGGTACCTAAATTTGGCTGCACATTACGATCATCTGAAGCACTTTTTAAAAACCCTCACACCGACGACTGGTCATCCCAGACCAATAAAATCATTTTAAATATCCTCAGACGATGCCAACGTCTAGCCAGAACTGAGTACCAGCAGACTAAGCAGAGGGGACGTTTCTACAAAGATCTCTTAACAATAAATCCTTTCACCCAGTCAGATTTACCTCGCCGCAAAGGGGTAAAGAAGGCTAGATGTTGTCCATACTTGCTTAGCTTTAATTAGCACTTGTGACTTGCCCAAAACCTGGATCATGTTTCCCCTAAATTTCATGTTATTCCCTGAGTTTTTCAAACCCAGGGCTAAGGGGTTTGCCAGGATGAGATTTTAAGTGCTCACACAGGGGAAGTCCCTGGCAAACCAGGACAGCCGTCACTCTACATTGAAATGTAAAGCATCCTAAATAACCCTGCCACTGTTCCCAGATACCAGTCTCTGCCAACCAGTGGAGAAAAGGCATTCTCCATTACTACCACCGCAAATGCTGCTGTACTTGCCTTAGCTAGTCCCTATCTTTTCCAGGCGCCACTCTCCTTCACCTGCTGGTGGACGGTTTGGCCAGCTGACAATGCAGATATTTTCAAACTTTAAGGTGAATAAAAATCATCTGGCGGGCCTGTTATAGCAGAGATCACTGAGCCCCACCAGAGTTGCTGATTCCATAGGGCTGGGACAGGGCCCTAAAACTTGAATATCTAACACATTATCAGGGGAGGACAGGGCCCTAAAACTTCAATATCTAACACATTATCAGGGGACGCTGGTAAAGCTGGTCAGGTTGTTACCGAATGCAGGTTCGTGTGTCTGAAGCACAGTGAGGCCAAACAAACCTAAAGGTTGGAGTTTGCAGCAGAGAAAGGTTTATTGCAGGATCGAGCAAGGAGAGGGGTGGCCCGTGTTCCAAAAAACCCTGAAATCTCCAAAGGGTTTCAGCAAAGCATTTTTAAAGGCCAGGTGAAGGAGGGGCGTCCCTAGGGAATGTGATCAGCTCGTGCACAATTCTCTGATTGGTTGATGTTGAGGCCACAGGGCAGGTAACATTATCCATCCTTAGGTGCTAGAAGGTCTGGGGGCTACCTGCTCATGATCATCAAGGAGTTAATTTCTTCCATTTGGTGGTGGTTTTTAGCATCTGAAAACTCAAGAAATATGCCTGAGATACTATTATCTGAGTACTTCAGAGAGGAACTACAGCAGAGGATATGGGGGATGGGTCTGTCCTAGGAAGGCCCCATAGGGTACTGCTTGGTTACAAGGTGACCATACTCTGAGAACCACTGCTCTAGTGGCTTGGAATGTTAAGCAATGGAAGAATCCCTTCCCAGATCTAGATTCTAGTATCGCCAGCTATTTTGGTGGGGGGATGGGTAAGTTTTTTCCTTGCTTGGACTTCTTGTTCATTTCTATCAAAGCTTATTTGAGGCAGTGCGCTCGGCGGTCCTGCACATCTGTATTTTGCTTCAACAGTGTTTGGAATGAACACACCCAGGGACGCTCCTTGCTCCAGCCCCCGACCACCCTCCTACCTTTCTTCCAGTCGCAACCTTTAGAATCAGCCACTCAGCTATCCTCAGCCTCCAGGACAGGCCAACACCGTTTTTTGAGCTTAGCTCCTTATCACTGATCAACCACGGGTTCCCATCTTTGTCAGAATTATTCCACCGAGGTGGAGGACGCCGTCCACCGCCTGTTCAACATGCATCTGTGGACACTTACCTCTCTCTGAGCTTCTATTTCGACATCAACAATGGGACTCTGGACGGCGTGGGCCACTTTTCGCCGATTGGCTGAGGAGAAGTGTGAGGGCGCCCAGCCTCTCTTGAAAATGCAAAACCAGTGCTGCGGCCGCGCCCTCTTCCAGGATGCGCGGAAGCCTTCTCAAGATGAGTGGGGTAAAACCCAGGACGCTGTGGAAGCCGCCATTCTTAGGGAGAAGAACCAGAACCAGTCACTATGGGCTCTGCGCGCCCTGGCTTCTGCCGGCGCAGACTCCCACCTCTACGACTTCCGGGAGAGCCGCTTCCGGGAGGAACAGGTGAAACTCATCAAGAAGATCGGCGACCACCTGACCAAGCTCCGCAGGCTGGCTGGTCCGCAGGCTGTGCTGGGCGAGTATCTCTTTGAAAGGCTCACCCTCGAGCACAAACAGGAGTCTCTGAAGTCTAGCGGCCTCGGAGGAGCCCCTCTGGGGTCAGAGCTTCTGCCTGAAGCCCCGCTCTGCAGCCACTAGGCAGCTTTTTAACCGCCCTGGAGCCCTCTCCTAAGCCTCGGACCAAATGGAAACAATAACGCTTTTGGCAGAAGAAAAAAAAATGCCTATTTGAAACACAAACAGAATAAAGAGAGAAAAAGAAATATGTAGATATAGATATATAGATACACGTTCTTTTAACATACGAATTGCCCCACTTTATCTGTGTGAAATAAGTTTGTTCCCGTTATTGGGCTGGTTCTCAAGCTTTGCTGCTCGTTTGAATTACCTAAAGAGCTTTTAAGGAAAACATTGGTGTCTGGGTCCCAGCCCCAGAGATTTTCATTTAGTAGGTCTAGGGAGGAGCCTGGGCATGGGGAGGTCTCAGAGATCCCCAGGTGATTCTAATGTGCAGCAAATTTGTGAATCACCTCTTGGCTTCAATCCAGCTAGTGATCAGATATTAAATCTAAGATACATGGGCCAGTGCGTGAGCTCTGTTGCTAGGTGTATTCCATTTTCTTCCTCCTGGAAGATTCGTGCCAGGGAAAATGATTGATAGTTGTGTTACTTCTCTGAAATGGATTGAAATTTCCAATTAGCTTGAACAGGGGAGGGTGAACGGGTGAATGCAATAATGTGTATCATTTACGTATTGCCCTATGTGTATGGCTAGAAGCTTTTGCAATTGAGGTCTGCTCTACTCTTCATGCTAATGGGAATGCTTGTCCTCCTAATGCAGCTGTAAACTTTATAAGCCCATAGGTAGACAGCATCACAAAATATTTACCCCTCCCCACTGGCCCACTCTCAAGCTTCACTCCCCTTCCCCAATACACAAATGTACATCAACGCGCTTGAGAGCAATATAAACATATTGACCTTCAAGCTGCTTTGCAGCTTCCCTCTTATCAGGAGATGTCAGCATTTAGTGCAAGGACAAATGCTTGCCTCTTGGTGAGTAATGTAGACAATGCCTCCTAGAGACAAATAGCCCTTAGGGAGGGGGAAAAAATCTTTCAAAAAGGTTGATGCCCAGAGGAGGCATTTTCAGTCATCTCAGCTTAGAGGTCAAATATCCAAAATAAAAATGGTTAAAAAAAAAGAAGAAAGGAAGGAAGAAAAGAAGGAAATGATTTTCTTATCTCATTGTAATAAGGCAGTTTTCCTTAAAAAAAAAAAAAGACTTAAACCTTAAATTCTCTTTCCTAATCAAAATGTGCTTTTCCATCTTTAGACTATTCCTCCTATATCCTGTATTATTCATGATGTTTGATTCTTGAAATAGCACATGGCTGAAAACAAGCTAACCTCTTGTCCACTGTGAATTAAATCTTCTTTTCCTAGGACCCGTCTACAATGTACAATTTGGGGTTTGCCAACATAATTATTTTCTCTGAAATAAGTTACAGCGTTTTGCCTTTTCAATATATAGTTATACAACCTATTGTTAACACAATATAGTTAATACAGTCTATATAGTAAATACAACTATAACACACATGATATGATGCCACTTTGGTGATTTTCTTCATCCATGTAATTCTGATATTTGACAGTATATTTTTCATATTCTAATGAGCTGAGAATTACCTTTGCAAGGATAGAAAAATAAAACAAATTCATAATATTCTTGTGTGGTTTGTCCCTGGGGTGGATTACCATAATGGGGGGATATTTGAGCCTTTCCCCAAGTCATTAAAAAATGACTTGTCTACAGCAAGCAGCCCCTTGTCCTCTCCAGGGAGAGGGGGAAAGGATCTTTAATCATAATAATCCTGGGGGGAGAAATCTCGGAAAGAAGACATCTGCTTCTGTGCCTTGTTGTTCTGCAGAATAGCGATGATTGCTTTAGCAGCTTCTATTGCCATATGTGTACAATAAGTAAATGAACATAAAATTGAATGAACGCATAAAAGAAGGATAAACCCACCCAGCTTAACAAATCCACTCTCTCACCTGCTGTGCCCTGAAACATAAAAAAAGAATCACTGGATCATAAGGATTAATAAAATAACAGTCTCTGTTAACAATATTGACAGGAGGTATAGGGATAATTTGTCTGATGTGGGACCAACAGCTTAACTGCTTAATTCTTAACCCTGCCCTCTTCCACCACTTTTCTCCTAATCAGGGAATAAAAATTACCTATACATTTGCGTTAGAAGAAATCAAAAGTCAGTAGTCCAAACATTTTTTAAAATTTTGTTTTCTGTCCAGTTGGAAATGAAATACATGATTGAATTTTCTTCATCATTCATATAGTCAATGTGGAAAACATCAGGGCCGTGAATTGCAATATAGTAAGAGAAATTTTTAAATTGGTCTTCCCAAACCACTAATAAGTAACCAATATTGTATATAATGCTAAAATCTTAGAGACTGAGTTTGATATTTTAAAAGTTCTGAAAACATTAGCTAATTTCTCCTCATCATATTTCTCATGCCTCAAAGCTGGGTATTACTTTTTTAAAATAAATTTATTTATTTTTATTTATTTATTTTTATTTTGGCTGTGTTGGGTCTTCGTTGCTGTGCGCGGGCTTTCCTCTAGTTGCTTCAAGCAGGGGCTACTCTATGTTGCGGTGCACAGGCTTCTCATTACAGTGGCTTCTATTGTTGTTCCACAACTCTATGGGTTCCTTTTTAGGTCCTAGGAAGAACCCTAGAAATAGTTCATGTAATTATATGTTTTTCCAAAATTGTCAAAAGAGATATTTTAACTTCAATCAGGTAAGACCAGCATCTCTTTCTTTGCCAATTTTCCCTCTATCATATTCCGCTATGTTGGATCATATTGGAATGGCCACAGGCTTTTTTGAAATCTGGCTAAGGAGATGTTTTAAGTGAGGCTATTATGTGATTTTCAGACACCACCATATGTAATTGACTATATACTATCCCATTACAGGAATAACTTCCAGTATTCCTACTGATTACTGACTTAACTAGCACAAGACACAGAAGCATAAGGACAAAAACCACCTTACAGTATAGCCATGTCTTGCACTTCACAGCTCTCAAAGCATGTGCATTTGAAGAAGAAAAAAAGAACTGAAAAGTATTAAGCCAGAAGCTATTCTGTGGAAAATTATTTCAATCATCAGGCATGTGAAAGGTAAGTCAGATTCAGTTCTCATCAATGATTAGTCAAAACAGAAATTTTCTTCTGTCAAGAATATACTCCATCAATAACAGTGTGTGTGTGTGTGTGTAATGGAATGGTGTGAAAGAGTATTTTATCAGAATTTCTGTAATGCACAAACCTATAGCAGTACTGAAATCCGTAATGCATTTATAATAGTAAATATTTAGGAAGAAGTAATCCATAGAGATTTTCTCAAATTTAACAATGAAAATTAATGTGACATTATCAATAATAAATTGTGAAGATGAAATAAACTTTTCTAAACTATTAATAACTAAAAGCAGGGGCTTCCCTGGTGGCTCAGTGGTTGAGAGTCCGCCTGCCGATACAGGGGACATGGGTTCGTGCCCCGGTCCGGGAAGATCCCACATGCCGCGGAGCGGTTGGGCCCGTGAGCCGTGGCCGCTGAGCCTGCATATCCAGAGCCTGTGCTCCGCAGCGGGAGAGGCCACAACAGTGAGAGGCCCGTGTACCACAAAAAAAAAAAAGGATAAAAAAAAAAATAAATAAATAAATAAAAGCAAATTCTAATCAACCATGTTAAAAGAAATCTATGTCTATAAACTACAAAGTTTATTTCTTAAAATTTTATTTCTAAAATACATAAACTGTCATATGAGGAGGCAATTGAAGACTATATAGCTAAAAGAGTGGGGGAAAAGTTTTATAGAGATACATCTGGCAGTAGTTAATTTTTCTAGATTTTGTGATAACTATAGTATTGATATTTGACAGCATTTAAAAAATTGTAATTTGAAGATTTGCTACTTCCAGATAGAATAAAATATTTTGAAGCCAAACAACATTTCCACTGAGAAAAACAGAAACAGCCAAATAAAATAACCAGCATTCAATCAAAAAGTTCTAGACAGGGGCTTCCCTGGTGGCGCAGTGGTTGCGCGTCCGCCTAAAAAAAAAAAAAAAAAAAAAGTTCTAGACATACCAAGAGATAGAATCATATGACTAAAATTCTAAGAAAAGAACAGATAATAGAAAAATATATAAGATATTGTGTATCTTTATCAGGAAAAGTCTTTATCAAGAAAAGACTTTAAAATCATCAGAATATTATATTTTATTTATTTGTATATTTTATTTATATATAGATATTTATATTTTTATACATAGAACTTAAAGCCCTAGTTAAGGCAGTGACAATAGCAGTAGCAATGGGAGTGAAAAGAAATGGTTATATTCAAGCATATTTTGTCAGTAAAAGTCCAAGATCAGATGTCTAACTGCATACATGGGACGGATAGAAAGAGTGGGAAAAATCAAAGTTAACTTTAGAGGTTCTAGTGAAGATGGGGTTGCCATCACCCAACCCAAGGGGTTGGGATCATCCTCAAGGTCTAGGAGACTCAAAGGGAAGGTCATGCATGGTCAGAGGAAAAGATAATTGGTGGGAAAATAAAACTCCCAGTATCTCCATCTCCTTATACCAGCTTTATTCTTCTGCTCATATACATAGCAGCATTTCATTCAAGGGGAAAGTCATCGATATGATTGGTCAAATTAAACAACATAGTTCAAGGTACATTTACAATGGGTAGTTCCTCCATAATTTAGAAAGTCATGTTCACAATTTCCCTCTTCATACACCCTGGAACACACTGGCCATTCCTCCAAAGTTTCCACTCCATACAGCGGACCAGAGATGACGTTAGCCCAGAATTGAGAGCTTGGCATGAGATGGTGTCAGCCCCACTTAGAGCTCTGGCATAAGTTATAACCCAGCCCAGGTTTACAGAGAGCTCTGCATGGAATCTTGGGAGTAAACTCAGCCATAATAATGTGATATTGTTTTTCACTTGATTTTCTTCCTTGCTTAAACTTTCCCTGGCCACCCTGACAAACAAACATTCAGGCATTCCTTGGCCCACTCACTAACTTTATTCCATTTAATGTCATCCAGATTCCCAAGAAAATTACTAACAATAAGGAGGAAAATTTGGAACATTGTGAGTTTTAGATGCCTGAAATATACAGGTAATTGAATCCAGTAAGTAGCAAATTATTTGGATCTCAAATATGCCAGTAGAATAGCAGACTAAGCTCAATTTAATGTACTCTTACTGGAGACACACGTAAATTCTGGGTGAACTTTGAAAAAGTTAAAAGCACATAGGTGAGATTAAAAGAAAGAAAGGAACACCTGCATGTTTCAGAAAGTAACAGAGAAATTAAATCCAGAGAAATAAGAGCGGACTGATGTCTATGGGTTCTGTTCCTTAGTATAGGCCTTATGTAAATAGGGGCTGGAGCTAGAAATCTCACATTACCTTGAGGCCAGGAATTTAGACTCAGGAAGGAACAATATTGAGAAGTTGGTACAGATATCCTACAGAAATTTCATGAGGAACTGCTCAGTCCATTAAAAGGGCCAAGGGAGGTGGTGAGGAAGATTGATATCTCTTTAAAACCTTCAGGTAGAGAAAACATCAACACCTCTGAAAAGTAGGCCTGTCTTTCCCAGAGTTGTGATGGCCAGGTTGTCACTAACCTGTAAGGCCCTGTATGAATCAGAAACTGCAAGGTGAGTAATTCAAAGAAAAACAGGTGCAGGATGGGTATGGCAATAAATCCTAGGACCCCATCAGAGACAAAATTAAAACCACTCTAAAGGGAAATTTTAACAAACCAGAGCAGATAGTATCCTAACCAGAATAGAATAATAATTCTGAGGAAGTTACTTTAGTAATTTAAATAACATTCAATGCATTTCCATGGCCAGGCCATTTTGAAGAATTCTAAAACATATATAAACAATTCATTTACATCTTATATATCCCATCATCCAGGGCAAAATTCACTTAAGAACTGTACTGGTGGAAACTGGGCAGCACTATAGAGAAAATAAAAGGTGTTTACCATAAAAAAAGTGAAGGTAAGAAAGATAATGTCTAATTTTTAATTATCCTGTAGTTTATTTAAATCTTTTGGAACCCCAAAATAGAGAAAACCTATGAGGAAGATTTAAATATTTAGAGATTTATCAACTCATCTATAAAAGCTTTATTAATCTCTTCTTTTAATAACATTCCTGAGAGGTATAAATGTGTCTAGTGATAGGGTTGAATAAGCCTGAGATTTAGAGATGTATCAATTCGTCTATAAAAGCTTTATTAATCTCTTCTTTTAATAACATTCCTGAGAGGTATAAATGTGTCCAGTGATAGGGTTGAATAAGCCGAAGAGAATTTCAATTGTTTACTATTCTTGGTCAGCTATTAAGACCTTTCAGGAGCATCTTGATTTTCATGGCATCATCCAACAAAAAGCAGGATATTTTACAGAAAGTCCTGGTCCACTTTTTGGCTTGCTTTTGTGTTTATGTTTTTGTTTTTTTCATATTGGGTGGTACATTAGGCTACCTATTGCATAGTCCCTCATTCATGCATGCATTCATTCAAACAATATTTATTGAGGTGAGATATTTAATTAACACTCAATAAATGATGCTTAGATGAATGAATGCACTTTTTATCAAAGTAAGTGTAAGTACTGAGAAAAATTACAGAATGTATGATCCCAGCCCCATAAAAGCTTATAATTGGAGTGGAGATATTTAATTAACACTCAATTAATGATGTTTAGATGAATGAATGCGCTTTTTATCAAAGTAAGTGTTAAGTACTGAGAAAAATTACAGAATGTATGATCCCAGGCCCACAAAAGCTTATAATTGTGTTGAGGATATAACATATGCTGAGGAAATAAGTAATATATCATATTGGACAGTTTCTAAGTTCAAAAATGAGTTTTTATAAATAATCAGAGCCTAAGGAGGACAAAGAAGGGACAGTTCATTAGGGGTTGAATATATCAATAAATGTACACTTGAGATGAGATTTGAGATTGACCTTAAAGAAAGAAGAGGACTTAGATATATGAATAGGGAACGAAAAAGGCATGGTGATAGCATGTGCATAGATAGTGTGGCCAATATTTATGTTCTTCATTAAAGATAGTCATAGATAACCCAAATGTAACTGTTTCCATGGATCCATTCTCAGTATCCAAACAAAACGGCAAATCCTATCTTAGTAACACTAATGAAAAACACAGTCTTTAACAAAGAGATTGTGAAGGAAAGGGGGAGAGAAAGGCTTGCATCCCACACCACACAACAAAACTTATTTAATTATTTGTTTAATTTTCTCCCTCTGCAAATTTCCTCTCCCTCTCTCTGCACATCTCTCCTCTCCCACATCCAGCCACACTCTACCAGCCATCTTTCCAGATCTTTCCAGACCTCTCCATCCTAGTTTTATTATGCCACAATTTAAACATCTCACAGGTCTCCAGGATGCATCCCCATCACTTATTCCACAAAGACAAACAAAGGACACTTCTCAGGATCACGTTTCTTTGAGGGAAGAGGTGATGAGGAGTGATTATAAATAATATAAGGTGAAGAGCAGTGACTTAAAATACCATTTTTCCTCTTAGAATGTGAATACAGGGAACTTTGGGAAACTAGAAAATCTAGAAAGGATTCATTGATAATTATTTATTTTCAATGAATAAAATAAAATATAATAATAAGGCTAAACTCTGACAGATTAACTTTTTCAAAAGTTCCTTTCACACACCTTCACTATTGGGATGTTTGATAAACACACCTTTCCTTTACTTTTTTCTTTCTTTGCAGATACTGGCACCAAACTTTCAAACAATAAGAACCATCCCATAAGTCCCTTGCCAGGCAAGATTAAGGTATAACAATCCAAACAGATTTTTGAATAAGATAACTGGTTGAAAGCACAGGAAAAGAGCTGGGTTGCTTGTTTTCAACAGTCATATAATGAGTAATATGGGAATTGGTTTAAAAAGTCTCTCTCCATGAAGGGCTAAGGTTAAGATTAGACCTTTTGAGGCCAGAAGAGCAAAATAACTACAACAATCCACATATTTTCAAAAGCAGCCCTTTGGATCGGAGGGATTGATTTTTCCCACTATTTTTTCACCAACCCAACTGGTGTCTTTATTAAATGACTTAAGAGAATACAGTGTGGCTGAGAAGGCTTAGATTTCCTTAGCCCCAAGTCAGATATTCTCAATCTACCGTCCACTCAAATTAAAAAGAAAGTTTTACAGGAGGAAACTGGATACAACTGAGTGTACTTTTATTTCAACCCTTTACCTGAATTTTTTGTTTTGTTTTCAATTCTCCACTGAAGTGCCTACATTAATATATTTTTAAGAACATTTCATTAAGTTGAAGTATTCATTCAGTATATTCATTTACTATAATTTGGAAAAGACAAATCATTTAGCCAAATTCATTTCTATATTGCCACAGCAGTGTATTGTGAACTAAATGATACTTGGCAGTTCTTTACTCAGAGTCTAACTCAGTTAGAAGGCAGAACAAGGTTACCTACCCAGTCAGGGAAGGAAAGGTCACTTAGCCTCTGTAGCTGTCTTAGGTCTCTTATCATCACATTAACAAATTGAAGACTAAAAACCATATGATCGTCTCAATAGATGCAGAAAAAGCTTTTGAAAAAACTTCAATATCCATTCATGGTAAAAATTCTCCAGAAAGTGGGCATAGAGGAAACATACCTCAACACAATAGAGGCCATATATGACAAGCCCATAGCTAACATACTTAATGGTGAAAAGCTGAAAGCATTTCCCCTAAGATCAGGAACAAGACAAGGATGCCCACTCTCACCACTTTTATTCAACGTAGCTTTGGAAGTCCTAGCCACAGCAGTAAGACAAGAAAAAAATAAATAAAAGGAATCCAAATTGGAAAGGAAAAAGTAAAACTGTCACTGTTTGCAGATGGCATGGTACACAGAAAATCCTAAAGACACCATCAAAAACCTATTAGAGCTCAAAAATGAATTTGATAAGTTTGCAGGATACAAAATTAATATATAGAAATCTATTGTATTTCTATACACTAACAATGAACTATCAGAAAGAGAAATTAAGGAAACAATCCCATTTACAATCGCATAAAAAAGAATAAAATACATAAGAATAAACCTGCCTAAGGAGGTAAAAGACCTGTACCCAGGAAACTATATGACACTGATAAAAGAAATTAAAAATGACACAAACAGCTGGAAAGATATACCATGGTCACGGATTGGAAGAATTAATATTGTTAAAATGACCATCATAACCAAGGAAATCTATGGATTCAATGCAGTCTGTAACAAAATATCAAGTGCATTTTCCACAGACCTAGAACAAATAATTTTAAAATTTGTATGGAAACACAAAAGATCCTGAATAGCTAAAACAGTCTTGAGAAAGAAGAACAGAACTGGAGGAATCATGCCCCCTGGCTTCAGACTGTGCTACAAACCTACAGTAATCAAAACAGTATGGTACTGGCACAAAAATGTAATCACTGGAACAGAATAGAGCACCCAGAAATAAACCCATGCACTTATGGTCAATTAATCTCTGACAAAGTACTGGCACAAAGACATTGATCACTGGAACAGAATAGAGAGCCCAGAAAGAAACCTATGCACTTATGGTCAATGAATCTATGACAAAGGAGGCAAGAATATGCAATGGAGAAAAGTCTGGGCTTCCTTAAGGATGGTTTCATCAATTAATTTGTTTTCTTAAATGGACCATACTTTTCCATGTCTTTGTATGCCTTGTGATTTTTTTGGTTGAAAATTTGGCATTCAAATATTACTATGTGGTGTCTATGGAAATCAGATTCTCCCACTTTCCCAGGGTTTTCTGTGATTTTGATTGTTGAAGGCTGTAGTAGTCTGTTTAGGGACCTTTCCAAACTAGTTTTGCAATGACTGTATTCCTTATCGTATGTAGGCACTGAAGTATCTGTTCCTTTAGTTCATGTTTAGCTAATGTTTTGACAGAGATTTCCTTGAATTCCTGGACCTAAAACAAACAAAAACAAATATACACACGCACATCTACATGCACACTCAAAACGACACACCTCTCCCCATTTTTCAGACTGTTGGATCACTCCTTCAACATTTAGCTGACCTGCACTGAGTTCAGGGTTCAGCCCAAGTTAAACACTTACAGCCTTCTCTGGTGTTTTCAGAGCAAGCATCTTATCTTGAGTATGCATGTGGCTTTCTTAATTTCTCTGTACACGTGTACTTTTTTTAAGTTCTAATTTCCCAAAGAATCTCCCCCAACTTTTGCTCCTGGATCTTATGTGGTCTATGGTATTTCAATTAACAGTCTTTGGCCCCAGCCATCTGTGCTTTGTTAGTTCACCTTGCACTTTTTTTGAGCAATGACCGCTGCTTTTCCAGACTGTGTTCCAAGTTAGGTAAAACAGAGATAAGCATCTTGTGTCAGTCCTTCAGGTAGTTCCCAGACAGGTTAGAACAGATACACATAATAATCTGAGAGTAGGGATTCTTCTGCTCCCTCCTGAGCCAGGATTGAGAGTCCCATACTAGGAACATGGTCTGCTGCTATTTTAAGACTGTCATTGCTTTAAGACTCCACCACTTTAAGACCATCACTACACTAAGAGTGGATGTGGCAAGGGCAAGTAAAAATGCCACAAAGCTTTCCTGCCATTTTCAAGTTGCCTCTTCCCTGGTTCAGTATGGGTTTGGTTGCTGTAAATCTTTGGCTGATTTCAGGACTAAGATAAACTCAAAGAACCCCACAACAAGAAACAGTATAATCAAACTCTCAGAAGCCAAAAGACAAAGAAAGAATCTTTTCTCCAAAAGGAGAAAGAAAAAAGAAATTTGTTACAAAGAAGCAATCCTCAAAAAGATTAATAGCTAATTTCCTATCTGAAACCGCAGCAGCCAGAGGCCAGACATATTTAAAGTGCTGAAAGAAAAAAATTGTCCACCAAGAATTCTATATTTGGCCAAACTGTTTTCAACACTTAGGGAGAAATTAACACATTCCCAGATGAACAAAGGCTGAGGGAGTTTGTTACAACTTCCTACCGCTGCCCTATAAGAAATGCCAAATTGAACCTTCAGGTAGAAATGAAAAGACACTAGACAGCAATTTGAAGCTGTATAAACAAATAGAAATCTCCAGTAAAGATAAATACATGGGCAAATATTAAAGCCAGTATTGTGTTATTGGCTTGTAGCTCCACTTTTTATTTCTTACATTATTGAAAAAACAAATGCATAAAGTAATCATAAATCAATGTTATTGGGCTCACAATGTATAAAGGTGTAATTTGTGACAACAGTAATGTAAAGAGGAGGAATGGAACTGTATAGGAACAGTTTCTGTATGCTATTGAAGTTGGTTTCAATTCCATTTATATTGTTTTAACTTTAGAATGGTAAATGTAATCTTCTTGATAACCACAAAGAAAATATCAATAGACTATATGCAAAAAGAAACGAAAAGGGAATCAAAAGAGTTCACTACAAAAAAACCGACTAAGCACAGAAGAAGTCAGTAATGGAGTAAATGAGGGGCAAAAAATGCATAAGACATACAGAAAACAAGCAGGAGACTGACAGAATTAAGTTCTTCCTCATCAGTAATTTTTGAAAAAGTAAGTGGATGAAGCTCTCCAATAAAAACATAAACATTGGCAGAATGGAGTTTTAAAAAAATCCATAATCCAATTATATGCTGCCTGCAAAAAACTCACTTGATATAAAAAGACACAAGTTGGTTGAAAGTTAAAGCATAGAATAAAATATCCCATACAAATAGTAACAAAAAAGAAAGAAAGAGAGAGAGAGAAAAAGAAAGAAAGGAAGGAAGGAAGGGAGGAAGAAAGAAAGAAAAAGCAAGAAAGGAAGAAAGAAAGAAAGATAGATCTGGGATGGCTATGCTAATATCACACAAAATAAACTTTAAATCAAAAACTGTCACAAGAGGAAAAGGAGGGCACTATATATTGATAACAAGTTCAATCTATCAAAAAGATAAAACAACTATAAACATATATGTACCAAACAACCCCCAAATATATGAAGCAAACATTGACAGAATTGAAGGAAGAAATAGATAGTTCTAAAATAATAGTTGGAGATCAATACCTTGCTTTCAATAATGGATAACACATCTAGACAGAAGATCAGTAGAGAGGTAGGGGGATTGAATAAGACAGTTAACCAACTAAACGTAACAGCCATATATAGATCACTCCACTCAACAACAGCAGAATACACATTTTTCTCAAGTACACATGGAACATTCTCCAGGATAGACCATATGTTAGGCCACAATACAAGTACCAATACATTTTTAAGAAATTGAATCATACTAAGTATCTTCTTTAGCTACAGTGAAATGAAGGTAGAAATCAATAACAGAACCATTGCTAGCCATTTCCCATCATGCCTGCCACACATGCTATAAAGCAATAAAGAGAAAAACCTGATTTGCTATTTAGAAAGGTGGGAAAGAGGACATACCATTAACACAGAGTGTGTGCTGTTGCCCATTGTCAGGGATAGAAATAAATTAACATCATTTATTCATTAGTGTGTTAATTTCTTGTCAATCATTGGGCAGCCAGTGTTGCTGCCTGATGGGAAGATATCCTGTACTAAGTATTGAGTCGAGCCAACCTTGAAAGGGACATTTAAAAGGATTACACTGTGATGAGCTTCACAGTACCCTTCCTCCTGTGCCAGTATTTAGGCTGGGGTGTTTCCATGGAGTGTGTACAATCATAGGCCCCAGGTCACCAGAATTTAGTTTGATTTGTTTTGTTAATACATTCCCTGAGTGCTTTGTCTTTTGTATCCTTTTTCATTTACTTCATTCTTTATTACCACTGCGAAACAACTTTGTTTTCCTGTTCAGATGCTAAAAAGTGGCTGTCAATACCTCCTGAGTTTTACACATCACAGATCAGTTTTATATATCAGGGTCAGAGACAGCAACTATTTCCAATGACTTTGAGACATACTTTGAATATGTGATTAACATGTTCAATGTTGAAATTTATGTCAAGCTCCTTATACTTGCTCTAAAAGGTTTCAAACTGCAAAGATTTTAAAATCTTTATCTTTGAATAGTTTTCCTGTGCTGTCCCTTGGTGTCAGACTGTTAATGTGCAGTCTGGCACCTTCAAATAATGTGGCTTTGTAACCAATTATTTACATGTTGTTTTATCCACAGAGAATCCTAAAGTCAAAACATACAACTCAATTAACTACACTTCCTCCTGTTCACATTTCCCTCATCTTTTCTTCATCTTCTGTCTATGTTTCCTTGGCCCTGTTTATATTAAGTGCTTTTGCCATTATCTTTGATTGTGTGTATTCTGGTGAGTTACCACAATGCTTTACGAGACACGGTACGATATAAATGCATGTAAGTTTTATATATATATATATATATATATATATATATATATATATATATATATATATATAGTTTGCTTGAGTGCGGTGTTTTTTGTTTTCTGTACTAAATTCATTAGCGTGGGTCAGTATAAAATTTAGCAGAGGTTGATATGTAATTTGTAAACTCATAATATAAAGTCTTAAAAGTGGAAATTAAGTCTTTTAAATTTAATTACTTATTGTAAAGAGCAGAATAGCATACATAAACAGGTGCCTAATGAAAACCTGTATTCTAATTTGGAACTCTCATGAACACCTATTTTTTTTCTTCTAATGGTATGATAGTAGGCCATTTGATTATTTTTATTTTTATTGCTTTAACTTTAGAACAATGAAGTATTCATAACTTTTAAAAAGTATTTTTCTTTATTTGATGCGGGTGGGATACTGGAGAAATGAAAGGTCAAACACCTATTGAGGAATCCATACTTGTCTATATATTGTGCACTTTTATTTCAATAACTGATTTAAAATTCCTAAACATAATACACACATACACACATAATAACATAATAAGTTATTATGCCATTTTACAGACTGAATTAAGTGAATTTTAGGGAGGTATGAAACTTGCCTAAGGCTATCCAGTTGCCAAGTGGTAGAAGTGAGAATTAAATCCAGGTATATCTATTGCCAAAGCTTCTGCTCATCTCCTTACATCATCGATTTTTAATAGCCAATGTTTTCCTGCTTACAAATATGACTGAGATTTCCAGACAGTCAACATTGCTTTTTAATCAGATAGAAAAATTACTGTTGATTCTCTAAAGACATATTCTTTCTCCATTAAGTGACTTTAGCTGTTCAAATAATACTTCCAGACAGTAGTAATCATACAGTTGGAGACTAAGAACAGAACTCAGAGATGTGTCTAGCAGTCAGTAAAGTCCAACTGGGCTCACTGATGATATTTATGGTCATTTCCTCTAGACTAACCTAAACTTATTAATAAGGCCCTAATACTTCACAGTATTGCCCTTGCCTGATTGTTTGTTCTTCTCCCTCTATCACTCTCTCTTTCCCCATATTATTATTATTATTGACAATTTTTGGTGAATTAAACTCAGGGATTAGTATTCCAGAGTACTAGTCATAAAAGCAGAGAATCCTAGATCACACCAAAGGAAGAAAATAGAGAAAAAGCATAAATTATATGAATACACACACACACATACACACATGTACCAACTATATGTTGCACTTCTCCAAAATCTATTCAGTATCTGCACATTTATTGTGTATTAGCAGTAAGGCTAGAAATGAGCATAACACTCTGTTTACAAGATATAGAAAACAGACCCAAATATGGAAATTACTAGTAATAAGAATGGGGAAGAAAGACTATAACAAGGAATGTAGATGATATTTTTGTTTCCTAGCTATGATGCCAAATATTGAACTTTCAACGTGAGACAAGGAGGCCATAAAAAGTTGTATTAGTTTCCTAGAGCTGCCATGACAAAGTACCAGAGACTGAGTAGGTTAAACAACAGAAATTTATTTACTCACAGGTTTAGAGGCTAGAAATCTGAGATCAGGTGTCAACAGGATTGATTTCTTCTGAGGTCTCTCTTCTTGGCTTGTAGATGCCATCTTTTCCTTTTGTCTTCACATGGTCTTCTCTCTGTACATGTCTGTGTCCTAATATTTTCTTTTTATAAGGACACCAGTCATATTGGATTAGAGCCCACCCATTTGACCTCATTTACCTCTGTTACCTATTTAAGGGCCTTATCTCCAAATGCAGTCATACTACGAGGTATTGGGGGTTAAGACTTCCACATATTAATTTGAGCAGGACACAATTCAGCTGATAATAGAAGATAAGAGTAATTTAAGCAAGTAAGTAACTATTTTTTTACAGCGAGTTGCTTAAGGATATGAATTTACTCAAGAAAAACAGCAAGAAGAAATGACATAACACTATGTTATACAAAGATATTAAATTAATCATCATAACATCCTGTGAGATGGGCATTAAATTAGACTAAGCAAGATTAAGCAACTTATCCAGAATTGTATAGTTAGTACTTTCCAGAATTTAAACCAGGCATTCTCCCAGTTCCATTCTACGTTATACATTCATTTCATTATTTGAAATGAATTTTGAGCCTTCATTTTGCTTAGTTTCAGAAGTTATATGGGGATAGAATGGAGTTGGATATTTTCAGTGACATTCACACACGAGGAAGGAAATTGAGTCCAGAAGCTTCAGTGATGTTTCCATGCAGAAGGCTAACAACAGAACCAGAAATACCATTATCCTTTTGGTTCAGTGATCTTTCCCAAAGCACTACAATAATCAATTTTAAGAAGCCCAATGTTTTTCAAACTTTCACCAATAGGCTCTGTAGGGTCCTCTAATAATATCTACGAGACTTCTTAGTTTCACATTCCAAGCCACTTAAGACCAGGAGTTCTGATTGTTCTTTGTGAGGAAATCAAGTGACAATCATAGCTGGTAATTTAGGATAGTTTCTTCAGGGCCCAGGCAAAACCTAATACACAGTAATAATCATTGTTAATTGCATCTTTGACAATGATTAATCAGGTATCAAAGAGATGTATAAATTGGGAGAATTTATGGTCAAAGAGAAACATAGACCACAAATATTTAATTAATGCTCAATTATTTATGAGTTTAACTTTGGTTAAGCTAATTTTCCTTCTTCTAGACAATTTCCAATGCATCTCCACAAAGAGACCAGAAAAATCACCTTCCAATACAAGATTTATTGTGTTCATTTAATTAAAAGCCTACAGTGACTTCTACATTCACTTCACCAAGTTTTGCTATGAGAGAAAAGTAGCCATTATATTTTGTCTTGAATTAGATATGCCACCATACTTTACTTAGCTCATCCTACTGAAAGCACTTTGAGGGCAGATCCTAAAGTCTTGTCTTACATCATCTACAGAATCAAGCCAAGGGAATCACACATAGTTATAGCTGGAAAAACATTTGTTCTGGGTTGATATTTTTAGCCTTTAACACCAAGACTTTATCACCAAGACCTATCTTTACAGTCTCTAAGCAGAAGACCTTCTTGCCTTCCATCTTCTTATTGACTAGGAATGTAAAGGGAAGAACTGAGAAGTAGCCATAGTCAGCTAGCAGCCAGCACAGATAAATCATCTATGGAGATATTGTTTCTTTCAAAAGATATAAACATAAGAGGAAGTCCTAGAGTTTGAAACAATTGTGCATAAATAAAATTCCATAAAAACCTAGAAATCCAGCTACAGATCAGTAACATATTGGTTAAATAAGCTGTTATGTTCATGCAATGGAAAAGTGTACAGACATTAAGAAGAACGAGATACTCTTTTCTATGAGATTCTCTTTTCACTGAACTCATCAGTACTGCAAAAACAATGTTAAATAATAGTTTTTCTTTAAATTATATCAGGCATCTTCATCTTGTCCTGCATTTATTGCCAGTGTTACTAAAGTTTATCATTTACCTCTTTCTCTTTTAGATATATAATTTCTTCTTATTGTGGAAGCATTCATCAATCCTTATTTTACTGATTCTTTTAAATTAGAAATTAATATTGAATTTTATAAAATATCTTTGGGGGATATTTCAAATGACTGTATAGTCTTGTTCTCCTTTGACCTTGTTATATGTTAAATTATATTTTGTTATTTTATATTATGCTATTTATTATATATTGTATTATGTTTACTAATTACATTTATTATATTATAATTACATTATAATTAAGGTAGCATTTTGTTTCAGATAGACAAAACAACCAGTGGAATAGGAAGCATCTTAAGATTAGATTCAAGAGCATAAGGGAATTGAGATTAAAATAAAATGGACATTTTGGATCTGTAGCAAAAATTATTCAACAAAAGTCGGAAAATATGGCTATCATTAATAAAGTCTAGATATAGCAACTAGTTAAAAGTAAAAAAATAATGAAACTGTAAAAGTATCAGAAACCTGGGAGACTTGAAATAAATTATGCATGAGGAATACTTTTCTAAGACACAAAGAAAAAAGGATACATTTAATTTTATAAGAATTAAAATTTTCCTCATGGCAAAATGCACTACAAAGGTCAGAAAACAAGGAAAAGAAATTGGGAAATACATTTAGAAATAGATATGCTTTCTTTACAACTTTTGAGAGAAGCACATGTTTCTTTTTCCTTTAACCTGTTATGTGGGTACTAATCTATAATATAAATGCATGGTTCCTTTCCTTTAACCTGTAATGTAAGATTTAATCTATATTGTAAGTGCATGGTTCTTTTCCTTTCATCTGTAATATGAGTGTCAATACGGGGCACTGTTTCCAAGCACAGACTTTGGATGTTCCTGTACGGGTCCCATCACTAACCATCCACAAAAACTTGCAAATGTTACTTTACTTTCCTGGGCGTTAGAGTCTTACCTAAGAAATGGAAGCAAAATAGAACCTTCCCCCAGGGATGATAGAAGGTTTAAAGGAGTAAATACGTAAATGACTTAGGACAGTGCCTAGTACAAGAGATACAATATAAGTACTTATCAATTTTTTAAAGAGACAAATGAAAGAAATAAAATGTAGTGATTTAAATCTATTGATATATATTCTCGACATTAAACTACCTTTTCATTCATTGGATGACCTAACTTGGTCATGCTTTTTCTTACTCTAGTGAACTTGGGTAGCTAATATAATAGTTTAAAATTTTTGCTTTTATATTTACAAGTAAATTTGACCTGTAAATTTCTTCTTCCTTACAGTCCTAATCTCTTTTCAGTATTAGGATTATATAGACTTCATAAGATGAATAAAAGAGCATTCTTCCTTTGCTACTCTCTAGAAGTTTTTCTTTATGAATATTGATGTTATCTGTTTAATAGAAGTTTGATAGAATTCACCTCGCAAATGATCTGGGTGGGTCTGGTATTTTCTTGGTGAAAGATTGTAAACTATTGACTTAATTCCTTTACTGGTTAAATAACTCCAGCTATATATTTCCTCTTGTGTCAGTTTTGGTAAACTTTAGGAGCTAGGAAATTGTCCACCTTACATAAATGTTCAAACTTACTGGCATTTCATATATTCTCTATTTGTACTCTCTGTTATAACATTGTCCTGATTCTTTCTGTATATTATTTACTTATGTGTTTGTTTTTCTTAAAGTGTGTTTTTTAAATCTTTCCAAAGAATATTATTTTGACTTACTAAATCACCTCAATTTTATACTTTTTTCTGTTTTATTAAGTTCTGCTCATATCTTTATTATCTATTTTTTCTATGTTCTCAGGGTTTATTGTTTTGTTCTTCTGAGGTCAATTAAAACTCTTGGTTATTAATTTTAATAAATATTTTTAGTTATAAATATTTGAACATTTTTTAAGATTCCTCCTTAGTTGTAAGTATCTAAGGATCAGCTCCTCCACATTGTTGCTGGCCTAAGGCTTAGTTCACCCTATAGCAATGTATATATTGACATTTTTTCCCCTAGACTTTCTGTGTTTTGCTACTTCTCACTTTTCTTTGGAGAGAAGCCCTTTGAAATACCCTTAACTTATTTTACAGCCAATAAGTCTTTAAAATAATGTGTATTTTTTTAAGATAAATCTACTTATATAATTAGGCAGAAAATCTGATGTGCCATATTTTTAAAAACAGCAAAATTTCACTCTTCTCCATGATTAATCTGCTGGTTTACACAACCTTTGAGTTTTTAGCTTTATCAATGACATATACTTTAAAAAATTTTTAAAGATCCTACCCAGTCTTTTAAAACATCCTTGTTCCTTGTTTCAGTTCTAGTTTTATGTATATTTTCTGCCTTGCACCTGATAATTCTAACATCTGATGGATGGCCTTGGGAATCTAATTCTGGTATTGATTGTTTTTGCTGATTCTCTCCAATTGTAGCTGATTTCTTCATTATTGTATAAATTTAGATAATGAGCTCATGTTTAGCTAAACTTTATCTGTGGGAATGCTATAGGCCTGGATTGAAGGTCTACCTCTCCAGAAAGGGTTTAGCTTTGTGTTTGGAATACCACCTATTTGGGAGCATTTTAAGTTAATTTCTTACCTTCTGTTTGCAAGACCACAAATAAATTTGCAACCCAAACACTGTGAACACAGATCTGGGGTTCAGAATTCTCAAGATTTCCTACTTGTTTCCTACCCAGAGCGGAGGCCAAGAGAATTTGATTTTAGTCTCCCTCTGCCAGCAGATATTTTTTCTACTGGCACACCCTTTCATTAAAGGTGAAGCTAGGGATAGGTTTAGTTCTAACTTCTCATCTAGTAGTGATGGAGTCTTATCTCCTGCCTCCCATGTGGTCATGGCCATTTAAAAACAAGTCTGTATGTCAGGTGTGTCATTAAACTATGGCCTGTATGCCAAATCCAGACAGCTGCCTATATTTTATGGCCTATGAGCTATGAATAATTTTCACATTTTAAGTGGTAAAATTTTAAATGGTTACCTAAGTACCTAAATAATATCCTCAGTTTTGCCTCTTGGGTCCACAAAGCCTAAAATATTTGTTATCTGGCTCCACAAAAACAGGATTGCCAGCTTCTGTTCTAAGCTATCAAGATCTTCAATCCACTCTTAATATAGCTATAACTCTCACACATGTACCAGCTTTCTTTCATGGGTCCTGGAAATTTCTATTGCACACTTCAAAAATCAACCACACACTTAAAAATAAGTTGTTTACATTCAACCTAGCATACCTAACTGTTTTCTTTGAGGAGAGTTTTTCAAGTAATCTTGCTCACCGTATTCTTCAGAGCTTCAATAATAATGGCAAAAAACTAAAACAGCTTATCATTCAACAAATGGGAATTGTTCATAACAATTATAGAAGCAAATACAGTAGAAAACTATACACTGTTATTGAAACAGTGAAACATAACTATTTTTATTCTTAGAGAACTATGCTTATTTAGGTCCCTTTTGTTTAAATAAGTATATTTCTGTGTATGTATGTATATAGTCATGTATTTATATACACATTATTTGTATGATATATTTATATAAACATATGAAATACATACATATACACATACCTTTGATTTATATTTGTATACATACACAAGAATATAATTATATATATCATATATTTATATACATTGAACTGAAAACTGGTAGTATACATATATATTATGTATAAATGTGTGTATATGTGCATGTGTAGAAAAACAGGTTGAGAGATATGTAAGCATGATTTAGACAGGGTTCAAGATTTTATTTATTTATTTATTTATTTATTTATTTTTGTGGTATGCGGGCCTTCCTCTGCTGTGGCCTCTCCCGTTGTGGAGCACAGGCTCTGGACGCGCAGGCCCAGCGGCCATGGCTCACGGGCCCAGCCGCTCTGTGGTATGTGGGATCCTCCCAGACCGGGGCGCGAACCCGGTTCCCCTGCATCGGCAGGTGGACGCGCAACCACTGCGCCACCAGGGAAGCCCAGGGTTCAAGATTTTAAAATAGTTATGTGTAGGTAGTGAGATTATGGCCCATTTGATTTAAAATATTGCATATTTTTACATCAGTTGTTATGATGAACAGATTCCTATGTAAATAAAATTATAAGTAGCTATAATACTTGTATGTGTAATGTATAATTAAAATATAGTTTTATATATGTATTATATTTATATTATATAATTGTCTTATAATACATTATATATTATGTTATATAGAATATATTAAATATAATGTATTATATCAGATATCAACAAATGGGAATTGTTCATAACAATTATAGAAGCACATACAGTAGAAAGCTGTAAACTGTTATTGAAACAGTAAGACATGACTAGTTTTATTCTTCGAGAACTATGTTTATTTAGTTCTCTTTTGTTTAAATAAGTATAATTCTGTGTATGTATGTATGTATATAATCATGTATTTATATACACATACATTATTTATGTGATATATTTATATAAATATGTGAAATACATACCTATACACATACCTTTGATTTATATTTGTATACATACACTGGAATATAATTATATATATCATATATTTATATACATTGAACTGATAACTGGTAGTACACATATATAGTGTATAAATGTGTGTATATGTGCATGTGTAGAAAAACAGGTTGAGAGATATATAAGCATGATTTAGACAGGGTTCAAGATTTTAAAAGTAGTTATGTGTAGGTAGTGAGATTATGGCCCATTTGATTTAAAATATTGCATATTTTTACATCAATTGTTATGAACAGATTACTACATAAATAAAATTATAAATAGTTATACATACTTGTATGTGTAATGTATAATTAAAATATATATACTTTTATATAAGTATATTTATATTAATATACTTGTCTTATAATAATACATTATGTATTATGTTATATAGAATATATTAAATATAATGTATTATATCAGATAATAATTATATATTTATATATTGTGATATAATTATTTTACAATCAATATTATATGCTATATCATATTAATATTATAAACATATTAAATATATACATTACATTAGTCATATATATTTTGTATATAATATATGCTATGCAAAAATATATATTAATATAATACATAATCATTATACATTAATATAACTATTAATATACTACATTTATACATCGATATAATATTTAATATTGGTATATTTATATTATATTTAATACATACATAGCTAATGCTCTTTAAAGCCATCTGCTACAAGAAGTAGAATGATACCAGGAGAATGGCCAAAGCAAATTCTAAAACTATAAGATTATTTATACTCATTTATATGTCATTTTCCTGGAATCTGCATCTAGCTATTAGAGAGCACACACAGCAAAATCACCAAAAAGTGCCCAGGAGGACATGGAATCCTTTATTTATTGGAACCTCAAAGGAAACATAGTGCTATTCGGTCCCCCGTCAGAGAGCCAAGAGCAAATCTTGAAGCACCCAGTAAAAGCCAATTCAAATAAAAAAGCTTTTACACTTAAACTTGAAAAAGTTAAGTTCCCAAGAGACCCCCTACATCAACCACTGAAGCTCATTTGTTCTGTGAATAACATTCACAGAACAACAAGAAATCTAAAACAACAGTTGTTTTACCAAAAAACAAAAAAAAGCAGCTGATTAGTGTCTTTCCTGTTTGAAAGAAGGGGGTGGGAAGTGGGCAGAAGACCTGATAGGAAAGATAAAAAGAAAAGGAAAAGGAAAATAAAAGTTTCCAGTTTGACAATCAAGCTGTCTTCTGCATCCATTTCATCCCAAGACCACCAAGCCAATGTGGAGGCTTTTTCCTCCTTTCCTTTTCTTTTCATGAGACTGATCACAACCAGCACTGCAGTGTCCATGGAATTCAGGAATGCTGTTGCCTACATGTGTGATTGAGCTGTGAGTAAAGTACTGAAGTAGAGGACACCTAAATGGAAACGTCCTCATGAATGTCCATGTGGCTGAGCAGTACTGAAGTAGAGGACACCTAAATGGAAACGTCCTCATGAATGTCCATGTGGCTGAGCAGGAAGGTAACCTGTCATACATGTGCTAAAGAAGAAGAGTTGGGTTTTAGTTTATTTACTTTTCCCTGGACTGTGTTGAATGACTATCATCTACAAGTTCAGGCTACTTTTTGCTGAGGATTAATGCACTGGGAGAGCTGAGAGAAAACTGAATAGTAGAGCTGTCTTTTTCTTGACCAGTTCACCTTACTTTCCCAAACTCAAAGTTTTTCCCTAATTCTTTCTCCTTTTTATTGTAGTAAAATGAACATAACATAAAATTCACCATTTTGATCATTCTACAATTCATTTTACAATTCAGTGGAATTTAGTACTGTCACAGTGTTGTGTAACTATCACCACTGCCTAGTTGCAAAACACTTTCATCACCCCAAAAGGAAACCTACACCCATTTTAAGCAGTCATTCCCTATTTCCCTCTCTTCCAAACCCCTGGCAACCACTAATGTATAATATTTTCTGTTTCTATGGATTTGCCACTGCTGGACATTTCCTATAAATGGAACCATACAATATGTGGCCTTTCGTGTCTGACTTCTTTCACTTAGTTGCATCCATGATGTAACATGTATCAGTAATCCATTCACTTTTATGGCTGAACTCCCCGATCCTGTTTTCTTCATACTGTTTGAATACAAAATTAAAAATGTTGAGAGTGAAGCTCTGTTTTAATTGCACGTCTATGAGGCCAACTCATTTAAAGAAGGTGAAAATGGAGATATTGTTGTGAAATGATCATCGTTTAGAAGCCTCAGCCAATTTGATAATGAAAAGTTTGGGAAATGTTGCAAAAAATTATTTGCTTTATATTAAAAGCCTTTTAAACAAGGATTCAGGAGATTGTCCTTTTCTTGCAAGTAACTTAAATGAGTCAGAAGAAAATAACTGCCCTTTAAAACAGATTTTGAAAGTATTCTATTTATTCTTAATAGATGAATGGGAGTACAGGTTGTTCATATCCAATATGGACTCCCTGTCCAAACACTGTTTATCATTCTAGCCACCACTATCGAATTATATTTCTTGAGAGTAAGGCAGCTTAATTTCTGCATATTACTTTTTGAAATTCATCTATCAAATCCATTAATACAGTATAAACAAGAGATGTTCATGTTTAAGTGCAGTTCAAATATCAGGTATAAAGAACCCCCAGTAAGAAAAAGAATCCTGTATCTCTTGCCAGAATGTTGTCAGCTCTGGGGTGCTTTGCTAGCTGAAAGACACTTTTATTGTTAAGAGGGCAGAGGTTGTTTAAGAGGGATGAGAGCCAAAAAATTTTAAGTACTTGTATGTGTTAAGAACAGTGCTAGGCTATCTCATACTCTATATCAGTCAAGGCTCACCATTTTACATATGTGAAAAGCGAAGTTAAAAGTGTTTTAGTAACTTACTGAAAGGCACGCGACCAGTAAATCCGAGCAAGAATTCAATCCCAAATCTGTCACGCTGAAGTTTGAGCTAATTCTTGAGATTAATAAAAATAGCACTAAATTAAAAGTTCAGAGATATTTTTTATTTCATACTCTTTCATAAGTCTCTTTGGAGATGAATAATTTCATTTATATGGGCCTTAGTTTTCACAACTATAATAGTTGGAAGCTTGACTAGATGATCTCTATGTAGTCTTCCAATTCTAAAATGTTCCATTAATTTGGATTCCTACAATAATTGCCCTTGCAATATATGCATGCTGCCACCAAGCGGCAGTACAGAGTACTAGTTCCTTTTTTATCCCTAGCGGGGAGTGCATTTTGACATCAGACTTATCTGTCAATAGTACAACCTGTTAATATAACTATAAAATAACAAAATAATCTCGTATTATTTCCTGTAAAGCAGAAGCTTTATATTGTGTCTATGAATCGTATCAGAATCACCTTTAGGTTTTTAAACATAGTGGAAATCCAGAACCCATTGAATGAGAATCTTCAGAGATGGGACTTGGGCATCTGGATTTTATTTATTTTTTTGCTTCTGCAGGTGATTCTAATAGTCAGCCAGTTTTAGGATAAACAAACAGAAAGTGTAAAACCCCCTTCCACTAACTGTTGACATTTTATAACTAACCTTTAGTCTGATATACACATACACATACACATACACATACAGATTATGGGCATGCCTTGTTTTACTGTGCTTCACTTTATTGCACGTCACAGAGATTGTTTTACAAATTAAAGATTTGTGGCCACCCTGTGTCAAGCAACTCTATCAGCACTTTTTTTCTAACAGCATTTGCTCACTTTGTGTCCCTATGTCACAATTTGGTAATTCTCTCAATAGTTCAAACTTTTTCATTATTATTGTATTTGCTATGGTGATCTGTGATCAGTGATCTTTGATGTTACTATTGCAAAAAAGATTATGGCTTGCTGAAGACTCGGATGATGGCTAGCACTTTTTAGCAATAAAGTATTTTTAAATTAAAGTATGCACATTGTTTTTTTAGACATAATGCTAATGCACACTTAATAGACTACATGTAGTGAAAACATAACTCATATGTACTGGGAAAGCAAAAAAATTGTGACTTGCTTTATGGTGATATTCTTTTTATTGTGGTAGTCTGGAACCAAAACCACAATATCTCTTACGTATGCCTTTATATGGCTTTGTAAATATTGCTCTTACTTAAGCTCATCAAATAGAACTCATTCTAAAAAACATTTAACACTTTTTTCCATCCAATTTTTGCTTCCTTCTTTTAAGGTCATCCTCTGAGTACCCTAAAGGTACAGATATTTCCATGAAATATCTGTGTCTAATTTACCAGCGTTGAAACCCAACTTCTTTTCTTTTGTCCCATGATAGAGAAGTGAAAAAAATTCATATGCCCACACATACACCTTGAATTTTCCACACAATAGCTTTTTGGTTTAATAACTTACTAAAGGGAGCATTGCAAAAATACCCGCTCTAACTTAAAGCAATAGTGTTTTCATTGTCGTTTCATTTCAGTTTTAAGTATTTATACATTTTTCTTGATCTTCTCTTTAACTCAAGGGTCATTGTATGACTTTTTTTGGGGGATGGGGAGGGCCGCACTGCACACCATGCAGGATCCTAGTTCCCAGACCAGGGCTCGAACCTGTGCCCCCTGCAATGGAAGCACAGAGTCCTAACCACTGGAACACCAGGGAATTCCCCCTATGATATTTAAATTTGTTTTAAATAATCATATATGAAATTTTGCTATATATTATGCATATGACATTATCTTAGGAGACTATATTTTATGATATGTTAGTGTTTCTTTAAAACAATGTTTATTCTTTCTTTCTAATAACTTTTTGTGAAATTCTCATATAATTTGAAAAAAGTGTGGGCTTTGTGTTGTTGTTTAATGTGAAGTTCTTTCTGAATCACTTACTTTGAACTTATTCATAGCATTTTTCAAACTTTTTTTCTTATTTTTTTCTGCTTGATCTATCTAGTTTTAAGAAACTTGCAGTAAAATACTAATTTTTTTATTTTTAATTTTTTTTAGTTTTCAGTTCCACCTTATGCTTCTAGCACTTGTTTTTTCACATATTTTACAGTCTATTTTAAGTACCTATATGTTCATGATTGTTATATATTCTTGATCTATTTTTTTTTTACCAGTATATATAATCTCCTTATGTTTTATGATGTATTTTATCATGAATTCTATTTTATCTAGTTTTAAATCACTACACTGATTTCTTATAGTTCATGTTGACTAGTAACTCTTTTTTTTTTTTTTTTTTTTTAAAGGATTCACATTTATTTATTTATTTATTTTTTGCGGTATGCGGGCCTCTCACTGTTGTGGCCTCTCCCGTTGCGGAGCGCAGGCTCCGGACGCGCAGGCGCAGCGGCCACGGCTCACGGGCCCAGGCGCTCCGCGGCATGTGGGATCCTCCCGGACCGGGGCACGAACCCGCGTCCCCTGCATCGGCAGGCGGACTCTCAACCGCTGCGCCACCAGGGAAGCCCTGACTAGTAACTCTTTATACCAAAACTTAAAATATTTTTATTATCAATTTTTTGTCCTATTATTTTAAGAATTAATCAAGTAGACAACATGTTGTTCAATTTTGTATTTTTAATCCAGTCTTCTGGTATTTGAATTCAACATATTTATATTTACTGCAATTAATCTTATATTAGGATTTATTTTGGCTATTTAACTTTATATTTTCTATTGCTTACACTTTCATTTCTTTCTGCTTTTTCGTCTCCTCCTATATGGCCTTTCATTGGATAGATTGTTTTATTTGAGAGTTAAACATCCTAGTTTTTTTCTTCTAGTGGTTAAATGTAATTTATAAAGACCCACTCTTAGAGTCATTTCTTCCTATGAATATTTTAAACATCAATATATAATGTTTTTCAGAAAAGAAAAATGGAGCTAACATGATTTTTCCTTCCTCTGGGCTGCCCTTACCTATTCATGTGCCCACCCTTCTCATTAAGAATTTTAGTTCTGAATTGGTATGAATATGCTCATTAATCTGATCTTTGAGATTTTTTTTAAAAATAAATGAGAGTTACCATACCTCCTGTATATTTTATAGCATATTATTGAATTAATGAATTTAGTTAATTAGTTATGACATACTTTCATAACAAGTGTTTTCAAAGGAGGTTTTTGTATGGTAACCCTTCTGACACTTTGCGTATCTGAGAATGTCTTCATTGTGGTTTCATCTTAAATGATAATTTAGCAGTATATAAAATTCTAGTTTCACACTTATTTTCCTTCAAAAGTTTGAAATTATTACTCCAGTATCTTCTGGCCTGCATTTGTGATCAAGAAACCTGATGTCCATATGACACCTGTTGATTTATAGTTCATCTACTTATTTTTTCTCTCTGGACTTTTTGAATTTTTCATTGTGATGTCCTTAATTTTCCTTATAAATTTAAACGTGTGGTTTTTTTTTTAATAGTAACTGGATGTATGAAGAAAGCACATATGTTTGAATGCATTTATGCTGAAATATACTACCCAAAACGTACTTCTTTAACTTTTTTTTTTTTTTAAGAAGATGTTGGGGGTAGGAGTTTATTAATTAATTTATTTATTTTTGCTGTGTTGGGTCTTCGTTTCTGTGCGAGCGCTTTCTCTAGTTGTGGCAAGCGGGGGCCACTCTTCATCGCGGTGCGCGGGCCTCTCACTGTCGCGGCCTCTCTTGTTGCGGAGCACAGGCTCCAGACGCGCAGGCTCAGTAGTTGTGGCTCATGGGCCTAGTTGCTCCGCGGCATGTGGGATCCTCCCAGACCAGGGCTCGAACCCGTGTCCCCTGCATTGCAGGCAGATTCTCAACCACTGCGCCACCAGGGAAGCCCCTAAACGTGTGTTTTTTTTCCCTCTTTCCTATCCTGTTTGGAACACTTTATGGTTTTAATCCAGGAGCCTTTCACAGTATCCATAAGTGTTGTTCCTGCTTCAGATTATGAATAGTTCCCCATATCACTTTGTAAGTATTCAGCATGCTGATTTTCAAATCTGGCATTGTTTATTATTAATTAAATATAAATTTATTATTTCAGTATACTTTTTTAATAATATTTGCGCTCCTCAGATGACTTGAAGCTTATATTGTCCTGTGGTCATAAGCAGGACCACCATACATGACTATGCCAATTGAACATTGCATAAACATGCCTGGTCAAGGGGACTAGAGGACCTGACATGCACCTGTGCTTCATCACCAAGTTGATGCTCTGAAACAGGACTGATCCTCCCAGAAATCGAAGTGAACTTTTCTTCATCCAAAGGTGTCATCAGCTTGTCGAGGCAGGCCATATGGTGCTGCCTTTTCCTAATTCTTGGGTCCAGAGTGAGTGCTTATTTCTAATTTTTCTGCCTAGACATGTTGTTCCTTTAAAATTGTTTTTAACAGGGCTTCCCTGGTGGCACAGTGGTTGAGAATCCGCCTGCCGATGAAGGGGACACGGGTTCGTGCCCCAGTCCGGGAAGATCCCACATGCCGCGGAGCCGCTGGGCCCGTGAGCCATGGCCGCTGAGCCTGCGCGTCCGGAGCCTGTGCTCCGCGACGGGAGAGGCCACAACAGTGAGAGGCCCGCGTACCGCAACAACAACAACAAAAAAATTGTTTTTAACAATTTGCCCACCTTGTAGAAAGTATGTTTTTCTAATTTGTTCATCCAGAAAGGATACTTTTTTCTAATTTATACAAATAAAACTTATGTGTAGGGTTACCATGTATCCTGGTTGGCCTGGGACATTCCCAGTTTATACCCATACAGCCAAGGTAGCTATTAATTGCTCCCCTTTCACTATCAAAAATGTCCTGATTTGGATGATAAATTAAGTGGTCATCCTACTTGTAGGTTCCCTGTAAGTAGCCTTGGATATGACTACTACTTGGGTAGATTGTTAATGTGTACTCAGGGAGGGGGCCAAAGCCCAGGCTCTATTTTGTGATGTGACTTTCTCAGTGACTTAAAGAAGAGGGATCTTCGCAGAGTGGATGGGCCCTAAAGCAAAGATCTTGGTTTGAATTTACCTATTTTCTGCCAAACCCCAAATAAGTTTGTGACTCTACCTTGCAGCAAAACTCCTTGTCTGACTTTCCTGAACATAGCTTTCCTTCAAGGGCTTTTCACCTCCAATCATACAACATTCAGAATCTAGGAGAAAAGTAGAAGGTAGCTATGACGACTCAGACAGCTTACTGACACTTCAGCCAGACTTTAATACTACCCGGGAGTTACCTAACAACCAAGCTATGCTGGGTGGCTGCTGCTTTTTTTCTTTTTTAAAGCAGCCCTACTCCAGAGTTCTGCCCTGACCAATCTTTTGATGGGGGCTCCCAGTCCTACACCTACTTAGGCTCCATTTTCCATCCTGTGCCAGGTGACAATAACCTCCATGTCCCCAGGAGTTTCTGTAGGGGCTTACATTCATTTTTCAGATCTATATATGTTTCTTTACTTTTTCTGTCATTGCCAGAGTTGGATTTGTTGGAGACAACCAGCAGCCTATGTCAGTGCTGCAAAACCAAAACTCCTCTCTTTTATTTTCATAGTCCTGTTGACTTCAAACAGCAAGCCCATAGATAATCACTGCAGGGCCAGGAGCAAGAGAAAATATGGGCATCCACATGTTATATATCCAAATATTTAGAATTAAATATCTAGCCAAATCTGTTAAGTATGTTTTATATCCTCTTACCTTGACAGATACACCTTAGTGAGAACTTGGAAAGGCTGGTTACACTTTAGATACAGTGGGAGCTAGTCCGCATCAAGGACCTCCCACCCATGGCCCACCCAAGATAGGCTACATAATTTGTATGGCACAGTGCAAAATAGAAATGTTTAGGCCCCTTATTAACAAAGTATGAAAAAAATGTCATTAAAGATATTAAACTATCAAGTTTTTCCCTTCCTTCTGCAGTCTCTCTTCTCTCTTTCTCAACTTGTCATGGGTGTTTTGTATTTACTATCTAAAGAAAAATTGAAATTTTAAATTATTAAGAATTTTATATCCTTTTAGTATGTAAGGCCAATTTTAAATGCAAACATCTTTATACTGTAAAATCTTTCTGTTGCACCATTTTATATTGTGCAATGTCAGTTTTAAATATGAATATGAGAGCATTTAACTTGTATGCAGGTTACCTAAACTATATGATTCATATTTTATAGCTCATTATATATATATAATGTATATACATATGTATGTATGTATATATGTTACCACAACAATGGAAACATTGCACGAAATTAATTCAACTTTTTTTAGTTCACTTTTTCATATATGCACATCCACCAAAAATCTCTACCTTCACCTGACTGATGAGTAAGAAAGGGATAACTGGGAAAGGAACTATTGATCACCCTTTCTCTTTCCTTCTATGTCATCACTTTCAGTATAAGTGGTTGACTATTAAAGAGAAGTTACACAAATAAGAAAGAATATGATAGGGTTTCTTGGTCATTCACATTTCTTAGAACACCAATGCTTACTTTCTGCATTCAAGGCAAGTTCTGGTTCAAATGGAAAGCATGGCCTCTCAGGACTGTCAGTGCCTGCCCTTAGTAATAGACCTAACTTGCTTACCTATACTTGCTTTGAGTCTCACTGAGCTCCCGTGCATTGTGAATTCACTGAAATTCTGTGCTCATGGGGCACTAGGAATGCTGCCATGCAAATAGGGTGGCACGGAACAGTGGTGAGCATGCATATTGCATGTATCTCCTCTGTTTACATGCATGCTCCATTGTCCTATTAGACTCCGCTTTTGGAAAACAAATCCAAAGATGAAATTATTAAGAATATCAAGACATCAGTAGCAGAGCATTAAACTAAGTGCAGGGTCCTTTTCTGTGCAGGTCCCTGTGACTGCACAGATTATATGCCTGGGCCCACCTCACTTCTCTTCCCAGCCTTGGTTCTATCCTGTATACCTTCACACATCAGCCCATTCAAACCATGCTCCATCCCCTGCAAACAGCTATGTGTTGGCCTTCTACCCTTGTGAGGACAAATCCAGAGAAGAGGCCTGTGCTGGCACCAAAAGCAGGTTTGAGGATTTGGGGCAGGAAATTTCAGAGTCCCAACCTACCTAGATCATGGTCTAAGGATAAGGGGTCTGGCCTATGTGAGTGTATCCCCTAAATCTCATGATCTCTTTATTCCAAGAGGCAGACCAGAGAGTGACCCTCTAAAAGCACAGGGACCGTGGTAGGGACTACACTTGCCTAGGTCTTAGGTACTCCAGCCAATCAGCCAATACCACCTTTGTTCTTCTCCTTCTCATCATAACTCATCTTATTTTAAATTTATCATTTCTCACAAGTTTCATCTCATTCTGAGTTTTTGCTTTATTAGTATCATTTCCCTTTGGTCACATGGCTCTCTTTTTATCTTTCATACATGTCCTTTCTTAAATCAGTCTTATTGAAGAGGTACTTGAGCAGCCACAAAAGTCTCTGTAGACACCTCCTCGGTTTCTCCCATACTTATAATATTAATGACACTATTGTCAGAATCTCATTTTCTGGCATTACTGTGAATTGACACAACTAAGTGAAAGGTCCAGAATCAGAAAACTGTAGAACTTTATAGTCTTATGGGATCTGTGGCTCAAGAAGTTATTAAGAGGCTTCTCCTAAGTAGAACGGGTAATTGGTAGCACAACAACTGGTGGGTCCTGGATCTTTCGACTCCCAGTCTAATGCTCTGTATTATGCTGTTTCAAGACAGAATTAACTGGTAATATCTTGACCTTTGACCTATGGTTTGTAAGACCAGCCTATACCACTGATGAAATGCAGCTCTGAATGTGAGGATCTAAGAGAAAAATCAGACCCAGTATTAGTATTTTGATAAGTATATGAACATATGTATTATGTATGCCTATGGCAGTCATTGTTAATGAAACAAAGTCCTCTTTCACTTGGAGTGTCATACTTCTTCTTCCCATTAGTAAACAATGAAAACTGGAACAAAAGACAAAACCTGTAATCATCCAGCTATATAAAACTAAAAATATTATACAGCTCAGAAATACATATCTAACATTAAAACTGAAAACAATGACAACATATTAAGCTTAAGTCTAACATTTTGTAAATAGCCATTTCAAAACAGGCTTTGGTCAATCAAAGTTCTCTTATTGGTCAACAATTGCTACAGTAATGCTGTGTAATAAGCAATCAGAAAAAAAAAATCTCGATGGGTCACACACTAGTCATTGATTCTCAAGGATTGACAGGACAGGAAGTGCTGTGGTACTCAGTGCTGCAAGTCTGCAGGTCCAGGTTTGCAACATGTGTGTTTTGTGTATCTTGGGCCCACAAGCAAAGCAGGATTGGTTCTTCTTACAGTGATGTCAAAAGTCAAGACTGCAGGTAGACAAACAGGATCTCTTAAGACCTAAGCTCAGTATTGGCACATCGTCACTTCTGCTCACATGCCTTGAGCCAAAGAAAGTCCCATGACCAAGCTCAAATTCAAGGACTGGGGAAGGACAACCCACCCACAATGAGATCACAGTAAGAGTGTGGATGCAGAGAGGATGGAAGAATTGGAGACACTCATTCAGACTACCACACACCAGATGCCAACAGGAAGAAATGGGGTGAAATAATTTTGGAGTCATGCTGAAGGTATTAATCCTAATAAAAGATACTTATTTTGTTCATATTTTCCTTTTAAAAATTTCTACTAGTTGTCAGTAAATTGCTCTGTGTGTGTGAATATTTTTCCTCATGGGGAATCTAATGGTTGTTTCATTTTATAAGAGATCAGAATCTTCATCTGCAGTTGATTCACTGTTGGCTTTCCTGCAAAATGACCACCACCCAGAGGATCCTGAAAAGATGTCTCTTCACCATTTAATATTATGTCCATGGTTTTTTAGTAAGGCTTTGTCATCACCCATTTTGGAAACTAATGTTAAAAGCATAGCTGCACTGGAGATATAAAATTTCAGGTCTTTCCTTTGGAAATAGCTTTAACTCTTAAGCTAAAAGTTAAAAACCAATCAAACAGTGCACCACAACAAAGAGTAGCCCCTGCTTGCCGCAACTAGAGAAAGCCCGCGTGCAGCAACGAAGACCCAGCACAGCCAAAAATAATGAATCAATAAAAATAAATAAATTTATTAAAAAAAACAAACAAACGCGCAAAACCACTAACAGCATTGTAAAAGGGAGATGGGAAAAAGAGATGAGTGTGACTCCAAGGAAATAATAATTGTATCAACATTTATTTTCTTTAAAAAAGGCCATTTCTTCCCTCTTTTACCATTCTTTAATTGCAATAATAAACATTATGCAGAACTGGGAGATTGGGATTGACATATATACACTAATATGTATAAAATAGATAACTAATAAGAACCTGCTGTATAAAAAAATAAATAAAATTCAAAAATTCAAAAAAAACACAAAACATTATGCAGCTCTTCTCTAACCAAGTATTTAAAAGTATGCTACAACAGGAAGGTATAGGGTATGGTTTTGAGGAAGAAGATTGGGGAGGGGTGGGAGCTAAAGAGAAGCAGCTACTCTGGAAATATTCTTAAACAAACATGAACTTGAACTTTCGTTGTTTCATTTTAAAAGTAAGCATCGTATTGCTTCGTATTTTCATTTTTATGTTTAAAATACTATTTATATGGACATTTTAACAATGTTAAGTCTTCCAGTCTATGAACATGGCATCATACTACCCAAAGTGATCTATAGAGTTAATGCTAGCCCCATCAAAACCCCAATGGCATTCTTTACAGAAATAGAAAACAATTCAAAGTAAGACCCCAAATGGCCAGAGTAATCTTGAGAAAGAAGAACAAAGGTAGAGGCATTATACTTCCTGTTCTCAAAATATATTATAAAGTTACAGTAATTAAAATAGTATGCTACTGGCATACAGACATATAGACCAATGGAACAGAATAGACAGCCCAGAAATAAACCCACACATATACAGTCAAACTGATCTTCAACAAGAGTGTAAAGAATATGCAATGGGAAAGGGTTGTCTCTTCAACAAGTGGTGTTGAAAACTAGATATCCACATGCAAGAGAATGAAATTGGACCTTTACCTTACACTATACACAAAAATCAAGTCAAAATTGATGAAACACTTAAAAGTAGTACCTAAAACTAAAACTCCTAGAAGAAAACACAGGAGAAAAGCTTCTTGATATTTATGTTGGTAATGGTTTCCTGACTATGACATCAAAAGCACAGGCAACAAAAGCAAAAATAGGAAAGGGGGATTACATCAAACAAAAAATCTTCCATATAGCAAAAGAAACCTTCAACAGAATAGAAAGGCAACCCATGGAATGGAACAAAATGAAACCATGTGTAATCATTAGTTAAATCCATTACACCTGTAACCTGCCTTCACTCATCAAGGTCATTTTAATTGTTGCTATGAAAAACTTGCATGTCCTTCAAGCGGCTTGTAGCCTAAACAGTAAGGTGTTTGCCCAAGGTGTTTTCCAGGAACTTAGAGTCAGCCATGTCTAGTTCGAGCTGAGCCCGTTGAGACTGGATAGGACCACCAACCCTCCAACTGGGCATGTGTGAGTGTCTGCTTTGTAACCTTTTGATGTCAGAGAGCTGAAAAGTCCACCCTCAGATCATGCAAAGCACCTCCATTTTTAAACCCGTGTCCCATGAAGAGGTCCATAGCTTAGTTACACCTGCTCAGAATGACAATTACCTCACCTTTCCCAATTACCTCTCCCCAAGCTCCCCACACTCCCCATGCCTCAGATCACCCTGCTTCTTTATCCCATAAATACCCAAGCCCCTTGCCTTCAGGGAGGCAGATCTAAGACTTGTTCTCCCACCTCCTCACTTGGCTGCCTTATGAATAAACCCCTTCTTTGCTGTAAACCCAGTGTCTCAGGGTTTTGACTAGCTGCGCATGGGGCAAAATGAACCTGATTTGGTAACAAAAATATGTGCAAACCATATATCTGATAAGGGATTAATATCCAAAACATATAAGGAATTCCTACAAATTAATAACAAAATGAAACAAATGACCTGATTAAAAATGGACAAAAGACTTGAATAGACATTTCTTCAAAGAAGGCATATAAATGGCCAATAGGTATATGAAAAGGTGCCCAACATCACTAATCATCAAAGAAATGCAAATCAAAGCCACAATAAGATATCACCTTATGCCTGTTAAGATGGCCATTAAGAAAAAAAAAAAGGTAGCAAGTGTTGGTGTGCGGATGTGGTAAAATTGGAACCCTTAATCACTGTTTGTGGGGATGCAAAATGGCACAGCAGCTATGGAAAACAGTAGGGAGGTTTCTCAAAAATTAAAAATAGAACTACCAGGCTTCCCTGGTGGTGCAGTGGTTGAGAGTCCGCCTGCCGATGCAGGGGACGCGGGTTCGTGCCCCGGTCTGGGAGGATCCCACATGCCGTGGAGCGGCTGGGCCCGTGAGCCATGGTCGCTGAGCCTGCGCGTCCGGAGCCTGTGCTCCGCAACGGAAGAGGCCACAACAGAGAGAGGCCTGTGTACCGCAAAAAAAAAAAAAAAAAAAAAAAGAACTACCATATGATCCAATAATCCCACTTTCAGGTATATAGCCAAAAGCATTGAAATCGGGATCTCAGAGACACAGTAGACCCCCTTATCCATGGTTTTGATTCTGTGGTTTGTTACACATGGTCAATCTCAGTTTGAAAGTATGAAATGGAAAATTCCAGAAATAAACAATTTATAAGTTTTAAGTATCAGGTAATTCTAAGGAGTGTGATGAAACCTTTCACCAACCTGCTCTGTCCAGCCCAGGACGTGAGTCATCCCTTTGTCCAGCGGGTTCCACCCTTCAGCACTCAGTAGCCGTCTCAGTTATCAGGTTGACTGTCTTGGTATTGCAGTGCTTGTGTTCAAGTAACCCTTATTTTACTCAATAATGGCCCCAAAGCACACGACTAGTGATGCTGGCAATTCAAATACACCAAAGAAAAGCAGTAAAGTGCTTCCTTTAAGTGAAAAGGCAAAAGTTCTTGCTTTAATAAGGAAAGAAAAAAAAAAAAACTGTATGCTGAGGTTGCTAATATCTATGGTAAGAACAAATCTTCTATCTGTGAAATTGTGAAGAAGGGAAAATAAATTTGTTAGCTTTGCTGTTGAACCTCAAACTGCAAAAGTTAGGCCACAGTGCATGATAAGTGCTTAATTAAGATGGAAAAGGCATTACATTTGTACAATAAGATATACTAAGAGAGATCACATTCACATAGCTTTTATCATAGTATATTGTCATAATTGTTCTATTTTACTGTTAATATCTTACTGTGCCTAAATTATAAATTAAAACTTATCATAGGCATGTATGCATAGAAAAAAATATATGGTATATACAGGGTTTGATGTTATCCAAGGTTTCATGCATCCACTGGGAGTCTTGGAATGTAACTCCCACAGATAAGGGGGGACTACTGTATCTGCAATCCTATCCATGTGCATCACAGCATTATTCACGACAGCTAAGACAGAGAAACAAACTAAATGTCCACTGACAGACTATAGGACAAAAAAATGTACTATATACATACTATGGAAGGTTATTTGGTCTTAAGAAGGTAATCCTTCCATATGTCACATGGGTGAACCTGGAAGATATTATGCTAAGTGAAATACGCCAGTCACAGAAGAATATATACTGCATGATACCACTTATATGGTGGTTGCCAGGGCCAGGGGGAGGGGGAAATGGGGAGTTTTTCAACAGGCATAAAGTTTCATTTATGGAACATGAATAAGTTCTAGAGATCTGCTGTATAACACAGTGCCTATAGCTAAAAGTTCAGTATTGTACACTTAACATTTCGTTAAACGGATGGATCTCACATTAAATGTTCTTACCACACAAACAAAAGCAAACAAACAACCCCAAAGGAGCAGAAGGAAACTTGTGGAGGTGATGGATATGTTTATTACCTTGATGATGGTTTCATGGGTATCTGCACGTCTCCAGACTCATCAGTTGTATTCATTTACTATGTCCAGTTTTTAACTATCAATTATGCCTCATTAAAACTGTCTGAAAAAATGCTATGTGTATTGTTTTAATTAGACAGATGTAAGATGCTGGATAAGCCTAAAGTTTGGTTATTTATTTTTTTGGTACTTACTTTAAACTATTGCTTACATTAAATTGAATGAAATCAATAAAAGGAAAAAGTCCCAAGCCTTTTATGCAATAGGGTTTCCAGGACAGGCTCAGGCCAATTATTCCTCTGACATCTGCAACTGGCATTTTAAATGATCAGAAAAACATAGCTGCTAGTGATGGTTTTTCAAAGCCAGCTTGGCTACACACCATGTCATGATCTCTCTAGAAAAGTGTATCAGGAGGAATTAGATTAATTTTTAAAGGCTCTTTACCCTTCGGTTTACTGTAAGAATCCATCACTTTAACACCTCATGTTTATTAAGTAACTCCATGTATTATATATGATGTTTATAAAATTTGGTTGTGCGAGGGGTTTATATTCGACTCTCTCCATGGCTGCATGAGACAATCAGGGTTGGAAGATGTTAACAAATTAATAAATAGAGCCCCGATCTTAATAGTAAGACAGATTTGATTCTATGTTATGTATAATTTTGTCCAAATATTAAAAAAGAAAGGCATTTAATTCTACAAGCTGTAATCACAGAGAATTTTTACATAAACATGAGATAAATCTTCAGAGAGTAACATTACAGCTCAATATCACATCTTACAAAAAAAAGCCTTTCTTGATTCTTCAAGTTTAACTTAAAAGCCCCACTCTTCATGAACCCATGAATATTAAAATGCATATCACTGCTGCCCTTGGTGTCTATCTTATATCATAGCAATGTCCATTTCCATCCCTCATAACCCTCAAGCAACCCTACAAGAGTTATAAAGCAGGTATGACTATACCCATTTTAAGGAAAAGGAAACTGAGTCTCAGAACATATCAATACTTGGTGAGGGAACAAAGAGTGAACTGTAGAGGTGGGATTTGACTTGAAGCCTTGTGATCTAAGTCCAGGGCTTACACCCCTGATAGTATCCTCACCAACTGAGCTGTGCTCCACAGCTCCAAGTACAGTCACTTGCACTGAGTAGGCACCAGAAGATGTTATTGAATGGAGCACAGATGGCCAGCACAGCAGAACAGTGGCTACTTTTTCCAATGCTGGGGGTATAACAACCGGCAAAGCAAGTCCTAAGAACGATCCATCAAGATACACAAGTGCATCCACTGAAGTACACAGCATCATCGTTTTTGACATTCACCTTCTAAATGGTTCAAGTTCTATGGCCTCAGCAATTAGCTGCTTCCCGTCATTGAGCAAAGGACCAGGAACAAGGCAGCAGGACATGGCTCCTTCCTCTCTCCTTGCTCCACAGAGAGCTCTTTGCTCAGGGCAGGGAGGGGGTGGGGGATCAATAATGCTGACAGTGGGGAGGGCGCAAGAGAGGCTTGTAAAAACAGAAAGATATGTTCTGGCTTGAAATGGGCTTTTGGGGGATAACTGAGTTTAAAAGGTCCCACAAATAAAAGCAGTCATAAATTGCACATTAACAATTAGGCATCAAAATTGTTTCCCACTTAATCTCAATTCTAAGGACTAAGAGCCATGTTATCCCTGATAATTTACCTGCAAGGTCCAGTTTATTCAGAAGATGACACACTGTATCAAATCTTCCAATGTTTCTATGCTTAATATCTAATGGCCATATTTTCTGTCCATTAGGAAGTATGTTTCTCTTTAATCGTTACATAAAGTTATTTAATTATGAATTGCTCACAATTAAAAATTTGATGTTTAGGGAGTTGGCACACTAGTGATGAGATTAAAAATTTAAGAAGAAAGAAAACCTCCTTTCATTATGGACAGCAAGTCTTGCACGGCCAAATGATTTCATAAGGCAAGGTTTTCCATTTCATTGACAGGAAGTAGGGGACACCTCAGCAACCTCCAGACTTGAAATGCTCTGAGGTGTATAAGATAATATTAATTGCCTTCTTTGTTGCTATCTAATTTCAGTTTGCCAAATGATGTCATTTGTTACTTTCCAAGAAATTATTTCCCAAGAAAGAGATTTCCTAATTTTGTTTTACATAATTAAAAAAAAAAAGAAAAAAGGAAGAAAGAAAACTCATGACATACAGGAGAGTGAAATGCAATTGTTCTTACTAACAAGAATTATATCCTTGCAGAAGACATCAGGAAAAAAATGCATGTGTATTCTATACATACTAATTCAAAGTGTCAGTATATAATGCACGTTATAGTTGTTAAACATATATATGTTCATAGTGGAAAATGTGATGATTTCTTTGTTGTTCAGAGACAAAGAGATCAAAGGAGGGTGATTATGCATCCATCCATCCATCCATCCAATAATACCTGAATGAGCACATACTAAGTGCTGAGGGAGCACTAAGGGATATGAAATGGTGAAGCTAGAACCTCAGTAATATTAACAAACCCACTTCCTCTTTCAGCTAGGTAATTTTAAACAGTGCAAAACAGCTGATAGATTGAAAAGTTATGTTGTTTATTTTCTTAATAGAAAAGAAGTGTGAGATTCTGCCTTCCTCAAGGCTCCTCCAAGGCTTGGGAGTTAAAATTTGTTGTTTACGTTGTAAAATGAAAACAACAGTACCATTTGGATTCTGTTTCCACTGGGGGATTAAAACAGTGGCCTTTAGCTATAGGGTCCGGTAACAGTGTTGCTTTGCCTTTCAACCATTGATAATACTGAGCATTACTACTTTGGTTTTAGGAGCTGTAAGAGCAGGAAGACAATATAAAGAGTTAGTACATTAAAGCAAATTTCTAATTCTGCCTAACTAGCATGCATTTACTTCATTAACTAGCAGTTATATTTCCCATGCCTTCAATTAACGCTGGTTTCATTTTAAATGCTATCAGTTAAGACAAGATGTGATAAGAAAACATCATTGCCAGGCAAGCTTTCTTCAAACACAGCTGATTTATCTCTTTGGCAATTCATTAAAATGCAAAACATATTGAAATTGATTTTCAGCACTTTCAGGCAGGAATGTTTCTAATAATGTTAATTTGCAAATTTCCTCTTCTTTTTTCTAAAGTCTCTGTGCTGCAGACGCCATGTTCAGCCGGAGGCTATTTGTATTGTGCAGACAGAAAATGAACAGGGAACATTTATTTCTCATCTCTTTCTGAGCAACCTGAGGCGCATGAAGATATTTTTGCTATAACAGGCAGAGTCAATCCCCTTCCCTCCCTTTACTTGCTATATATCAACCGGCAAACTCCCAGCTAGTCCTGCTGCAGCAATTAACCTGCCAGAGCGCTCTCCTGTCAGGCTCAGTGATAATAAACTCCCCCCCTTCGAGAGACAGAGCTATAGATTCTGGCTCTGCAACTTCCATAGAGGCTGAATTATTCAGAATCAGCATGATTAAGAAGATGACATGGTATTACTTAAAAAGACATACTTTTATTTTTTTCCCCTGGCTGAGGTTTAAACCCATTAAGGTGGAGGCAACTGATCTTTCCCCCTTTGGTGCACAGTTCCTAAAACAGGAATTCTTGAAAGGCTATTTCCAGTACCTTGTCAATTTCCAAGTCTATGAATAAAAGTGTAAATACCAGGAGGGAAGTGTCAGAGTCAAAATGTACAGCTCATATAAACCTAGGAACTGGCTAAAAATAATATTTTCACCCCAAAGAGACAAAGGGAGCAGGTTCATTTTGAGTAATTGGTCGTGTTTCAATTGTTATTCTTAAAAGCAAAGAAAAAAAGCCCCATGTTTGCATTTCTGGGGTCAGTTTCAAGTGGACCAAATTGTGATGAATTATAAATTAGAAATCCAGATACACAATCTGTCAGATAACAAGTTGTTAGACTCTGGAAATAGCATATTCTTAACAGTAAACCTTGTCTTTATGAGGATGGCAGTATTATAAATGTCATAATGGATTGCAAATGAACCAGCTGTTTATATTCTACTCTAGTACATGAATGAAAGAAGAACAAGCCAGGAAATAAAAGAAGATTGAGGAAAATTTACTAGTACCAAGTCACGGATAAAAAAGCCCAAGGAACTCAATTTTTACGCATTCCCATCCAATTTACCCTTGCTGGTGACTTTTGGGGGGAAGTGTAGCTTTTGAAACCAATTGTATTATTCCACTTTAAGATGCCTTCTAGTATATTCAATAGACCCATCACAGTTATGTGTTCCTTTTTCAGTCTCAAGTTGCCCTCACCATACGAGATTGGTTATTGTCCGAGGACTTTCAGAGAAGGATTTGAATGCACTTTCAAAGGCCAGACAGAGCAGCTTTCAAAACACTGCAAGCTTAGGAAAGCAGGGTTAGTAGCCCCAAAGGGGCGAGCTTCTGGCGTTCTGTTTCTCATTTCACTCATTTCACTTCAAGCTAAAGCCCCTTTTGATCCCAACCAGGTGAAATCAAGGCAGCATGGCACTCTTAAGTGAACGAGCCCACCTACCCAAAGCTCTGCAAATGGCCATTATCTGTAAGGGTGTTATTGCCAGCATCATCCATGTTAGTCCGTGCAGACCGAATATTTCCTTTGAGAACAGAAACACCTTGCTCTTCTATGTAGGATTAAATCTAGGTTCACCCAGGAGATTTCAACAAATGGCCAGGCCACTCATGGATGCTTGTTAGCAGATGGCCATTTTCTGCATGTCAGGTTATGAATTATATCTGTTTGTTTTGCAAAGATCTTATTTCAAGTTTCATGTCCTCTTTTCTCAACCAGAACTAAAATCCAGCAAAGGGATGCAGAGAAGGGGTACAACTCAACTTTACAAATTAACAGTGCTGCTTTATGGGACATTACAGCTGCTCTATTTAAAAATCCAATCCAGAAGATAACATTACCACTTGTTAGGTTTGCATTTTGGGATAAGGCACCTCACCCTTGGCTTGCAGGTCTCTTATCTCTATAATATTCATGGGGTGCTGGCTTTTAATTAAACTACCCACAACTCGATGTAACTCAAAGTATGGATTTTACTGCTACAGGAAGTAGTAGTCAAGAAAAATTCTGTATTTTAAATTTATTTTTAAAGCCTGGATAGTTTTATTGCCAGAGACGTCATGAACAGTACTGTCCTACAAAGATGACTAAATTTTGTGTTTCAAGACATATGCTGATCATATCAGGGCACCCAAAGGTTCATGAGACTCTTTTTTTTTTTTTTTTTTTTTTTTTTATTTTTTGCGGTACGCGGGCCTCTCACTGTCGTGGCCTCTCCCGTTGCGGAGCACAGGCTCCGGACGCGCAGGCCCAGCGGCCATGGCTCACGGGCCCAGCCGCTCCGCGGCATGTGGGATCCTCCCAGACCGGGGCGCGAACCCGGTTCCCCTGCATTGGCAGGCGGACGCGCAACCACTGCGCCACCAGGGAAGCCCAATGAGACTCTTGACTTTCATAAATGTAACAGTCAGAGATTTGACTTTGTCAGAAACCCTTGGAGGTCTGTGATATGTAATAATTTGTCATTTTCCTAAAAATTTTGTTCACATTCATGGTGGATCTGGAATGCAGAGGCGAGTCACGAAGTTACTGATTGCATCAAATGGACCATCTGTCTTCTTCAAATAAAATACACCTTAACTTCCCTAATGTTTTCTCAGTCTCTTTTTCTGGTTCTCTTTTTATTCCCACCCTGTAAATGTTCAAGTCCAAGGCTGTTAACTTCTCATTCTTCACATTCTGCCTAGGTCACCTCATTCCATCCCAAGACTTCAAGTTCTATGAGTATGTTGATAATTCCCAAATCAAAATCGTCTACCTAGATCTCACTCCTGAAATTCAGAAGTACATATGCAGCTGTTTCCTAGGACACTGGGTATCCCACTGGCACTTAAATTCAACATATTTAAAGTGGAATCTATAATAATGCCAATTCTATTTAATACAGACTTAATGTTTACACTCATAATCTTTACAAAAACCCTACCAGGTAGGAGACTATCATATTTCCAGTTTTACAGGTGAGGAAACTGGGGCTTGAAGAGGTTGATTGTCAAGGTCACGTGGTTATAAGGAGCTATGAATTGGACCTAAGTCCCTCTGATCAGAGTCTGTTTTTAATCACTGCCCCACACTGCCCAGCCTGGGTTTTCTCTTTCACTTATGTGATTTCATCCTTGCAGTCCTTTCCTGTTTCAGTTGTACAATCACTTCTTCAGAGATGCCTTTTCTGATCCTACGGAGCAACTTGGGTTTCCAGAACTAGGGCTCAACACATGTAAAACACGCTTTTTTCTTCCTTTTAGAAAGCCTGCAATTATGTATTTGATTTTTAATCTTCTCAATAGCCTGAGAAGTACGTAGGGCAGATACGTTTGAGAAAACAAAGGGAGATAAATGGGCGAGAGATATAATAGTCTAGAAAGAGAGAACAGCAAGTGTGAAGGCGCTGGTGGGGAAAACAACAAAATGAAAGTATTCTCAAATAACAGAATGAATTTCTGTTTTAATGAGAGCACAAACAAGGAGAGTGAGGAAGGGCAAGAGGGCAAGTCTCGACTTGAAAGGTAGACAGGTGTTGGATTATAGTGGATTTTATAGGTCCTCGTAAAGACTTAAAACTGTATACTAAGGACAAAACAAGAATGTTTTTAAAAATGGGGTATGGGGCTTCCCTGGTGGCGCAGTGGTTGAGAGTCCCCCTGCCGATGCAGGGGACACGGGTTCATGCCCCGGTCCGGGAGGATCCCACATGCCGCGGAGCAGCTGGTACCGTGAGCCATGGCCGCTGAGCATGCGCGTCCGGAGCCTGTGCTCCGCAACGGGAGAGGCCAGGGCAGTGAGAGGCCCGCGTAACGCAAAAAAAAAAAAAAAAAATGGGGCATGAAAACCCAGTTCATTTATTTACTTAATTCTCAGTCACTGATGGGCAAAGCTGACCTTGGAGACTGAAGGTCCAAAACTTGTCCAATGCATGGGGGATACCAATAAGGAAGGAAGAAAACTGGCGAACTGTGATCTCTTTACTTACACATTAAAAGGCCAAGTACTCCAAGGCACCCTGTATAAAAGTAGGATATTTAGAGAATAAGACTTGTTTTAAATAAAAATAAATAAATAAAAGATTGTATATATTTAATTAATAGACATTATTTTTTAGAGCAATTTTAAATTCATAGAACAATAGTACAGGAAGTTCCCACATATTCCCCCGCTCTCACCCACACACAGCCTCCCTTACCATCAATATCAGTCACCGGAGTCATACATTGTTACAACTGATGAATCTACACTGACACATCATTATCACCCAAAGCCCATAGTTTACCTTATAGTATCACACAGAGAAGATTCACTAGCCTAAAAATTCTCTGTGTTCCACCTATTCATCCTTCCCTCTCCTTTAACCTCTAGCAACCTTTTTACTGTCTCCTTAGTTTTGGCTTTCACAGAAATGTCAGATAGTTGAAATCATACAATATGCAACCTTTTCAGATTGGCTTCTTTCATTTAGTAATATTCATTTAAGTTTCCTTCACGTCTTTTCCTGGCTTGATAACTCATTCCTTTTTAGTGGCAAATAATATTCCATTATCTGGATGCACCACAGTTAATTCCTTTTTTTTTGAGTTTAATAATTTTATTATCAATATTTTCATTAATGTTTCTCTTTGTGAAGAACAATGTATGTCTTTTTTTTTGAATTTTATTTTTTATATAGCAGGTTCTTATTAGTTATCCATTTTATACATATTAGTGTATACATGTCAATCCCAATCTCTCAATTCATCCCACCACCGCTCGCCACCCCCCCGCTTGGTGTCCATACATTTATTCTCTACATCTGTGTCTCTATTTCTGCCTTGCAAATCAGTTCATCTGTACCATTTTTCTAGATTCCACATATGAGTTAATATACGATATTTGTTTTTCTCTTTCTGACTTACTTCACTCTGTATGACAGTCTCTAGGTCCATCCACATCTCTACAAATGACCCAATTTCATTGCTTTTTATGGCTGAGTAATATTCCACTGTATATATGTACCACACCTTCTTTATCCATTCGTCTGTTGATGGGCATTTAGGTTGATTCCATGAACTGACTATTGTAAATGGTGCTGCGATGAACATTGGGATGCATATGTCTTTTTTTTGTCAAAAATATTTTTTAATTAATTTATTTAGTTATTTTATTTTTGGCTGCGTTAGGTCTTCATTGCTGTGCGCGGGCTTTCTCTAGTTGCAGCAAGCGGGGGCTACTCTTCGTTGCGGTGCATGGGTTTCTCACTGAAGTGGCTTCTCTTGTTGCAGAGCACAGCCTCTAGGCACATGGGCTTCAGTAGTTGTGGCACGTGGGCTCAGTAGTTGTGGCTCACAGGCTCTAGAGTGCAGGCTCAGTAGTTGTGGCGCACGGGCTTAGTTGCTCCGTGGCAGGTGGGATCTTCCTGGACCCGGGCTTGAACCTGTGGCCCCTGAGTTGGCAGGCAGATTCTTAACCACTGCACCACCAGGGAAGCCTGCATGTGTCTTTTTGAATTATGGTTTTCTCTGGGTATATGCCCTGTAGTGTGATTGTTGGGTCATATGGTAATTCTATTTTTAGTTTCTTAAGGAACCTTCATACTGTTCTCCATAGTGGCTGTATATACATTCCCACCACCAGTGCAAGAGGGTTCCCTTTTCTCCACACCGTCTCCAGCATTTGTTGTTTGTAGATTTTCTGATGAGGCCCATTCTAACTGGTGTGAGGTGATACCTCATTGTAGTTTTGATTTGCATTTCTCTAATAATTACTGATGTTGAGCAGTTTTCATAGGCTTCTTGGCCATCTGAATGTCCTCTTTGGAGAAATGTCTATTTAGGTTTTCTGCCCGTTTTTGGATTGGGTTGTTTGTTTTCTTAATATTGAGCTGCATGAGCTGTTAATATATTTTGGAGGCTAATGCTTTGTTTGTTTTTTTAATATTGAGCTGCATGAGCTGTTTATATATTTTGGAGATTAATCCTTTGTCCATTGATTCATTTGCAAATATTTTCTCCCATTCTGAGGGTTGTCTTTTCATCTTGTTTACAGTTTCCTTTGCTGTGCAAAAGCTTTTAAGTTTCATTAGATTCTGTTTGTTCATTTTTGTTTTTATTTCCATTACTCCACCACAGTTTATTTATCCATTCACCTACTAAAGGACTTTTTGGTTACTTCCAAGTTTTGGCAATTCTGAACAAAGCTGTTATAAACATACATGTGCAGGTTTTTGTGTACACATAAGTTTTCAACTCATTTGGGAGAATACCAAGAAGCATAATTACTGGATAGTATGTAAGAGTACGTTTAGTTTTATAAGAAACTGCCATCTCCCAAAGTTCTATTTTGTATTCCCACCTGCAAAGAAAGAGCATTCCTGTTGCTCCACATCCTCGCCAACATTTGGTGTTGTCAGTGTTCTGAATTTTGGCCATTGTAATGGGTGTGTAGTGGTATCTCATTATTGCTTTAATTCAGAAGTCCCTAAAGGCATGTAATGTTGAGCATCTTTTCATCTGCTTCTTGGCCATCTGTATACATTCTTTGGTTAGGCATCTAAGTCTTGCTCATTTTTTAGATTGGGTTGTTGGTCTCCTTACTGTTGAGTTTTAAGAGTTCTTTGTATATTTTAGATAACAGTACTTTATTAGAGGTGTCATTTGCAAATATTTTCCCCATCTGTGTCTTATCTTCCTATTCTCTTTATATTTTTATTATATTTTAGGTTTTATTTTTAACTTTATAGTTATTAAAGTAAGTTCATGAATTCCCACTATGTACTGAGCCTTCTTGGAACATTTGAATGTGTAGAGCATTCAGAATCCAATGAATAACAATTGAAACAAGTTTTCTTTGAGAGTTGGCTGTGTATAACGCACAGTACTGTGGTAGGTGGTATAATGATGCATGTGTACTGTTTCACTTCTGTCCTCAAGTCATAATGATGGTAGGGAAGACAGCCCCACAAACCTCATTTCAGGCATCTCATTAACACAGAACAACAACAATTTTTTAAAAGCCATCCCCATTGTTTCTGTCTTTCTGGGCCTAAAGTCAGTGTTCATTTCTCTTTCCTTAAAGTTTCATCACCCTAAAGATACCCTTCCTGACTTCAGAGATTTCAGCATTCCTATGGAATTTTCAGGTCAGTAGTCTCCTATCTTTCTGAGAAGTCACCCCTTCTCCCCTGAGCTCATCCTTTTATTTATTCCAGAGAGGATTTCCAACACTAATCCTTGGAAACATGAACTCTGATCCCATAACCATGCAGGCCCAGTTCTAGAAGGGTTAAAGGAAAGATTACTACTACAGGCAGCAGTTTTCTGGGAAGATTTCAGAGAAAAGAAATTCAAGCTAAAACTTAAGAGATGAATAGGACTTGGCAAGAAGAGAAAAATAAGGTGTCAGAGACATGAAAAGTTACCAGGAAGAGGAAAAAGGTTCAGGAACTGTATAGCAAACCCACCAAACTGGACCAAGCAGGAGATGCAAATAGGGGAAGGGTGTGGACAGGTCTGCAGAGTTAACCTAGATCTATTGGGCTGGCCGAACAGTTCATTTGGGTTTTTCTGAATGAACTGTTTGGCCCACCCAATATAACAATACTTTTCCTTTGCATGTTCTAGAGTGACTTGCACTTCTGATGGACTGTCATATGTCATCATAAATAGCTAACATTTACTGAGTACCAGTCAGGTGCCAGGGACTTTTCTATAGAGTTATGTATAGAGTTGCAAAGGCTGGTCTCTGACAGGGAGTCTGATTCTAGACTCTCTCTACCTCATAACCACTGCACTCTGTATCAATTCCCTCAACAGAGCTTTACAACAACCCCTTCTCTCTTTTTAACAGTAGTAGTGACTGTTACGGGTATGTTGAACTCCACTCTTTTTCCCTTTTCTGAGATCTTATTACAAAGTCAGTTATCGAAAGCGGCGCATTTGAGAGGGGCATAACGATTAAACTATACATGTATAGCAGTGTTTTGCTGCTAATGTAACAAATTACCAAAAATTTAGTAGCATAGAAACGACTCAGATTTATGATCTTACTGTACTATAGGTCTGAAGTCCAACACAGGTTTCACTGGGCTAAAACTGAGGTGTCCGCAGGGCTGTGTTCCTTTCTGGAGGCTCCAGGGGAAAACTGACTTCCTTGCCTTATTCCAGCTACTAAAGGGTGTCCTCATTCCTTGGCTTGTGGCCCTGTGCTCCACCATTAAAGCCAGTAATGGCAGGTTGGGTCCTTCTCACATGCATCGTGTTGAACTTGCATCTTTCATCACACATTTCTTTGTCTCTCTTTTCTTCTACCTCAGTCTTCCACTTTTAAGGATCAATCTGATAACATTGGACCCACCCAGATAATCCAGGATAATCTCCCTATTTTACACTAGCAACTTTAATTGCCCTTTGTCAAGTAACCTAACATAGTCACAGGTTCTGGGGATTAGGATGCGGACATCTTTTTTGGGGGCTGGGATTGGGGGGAAGAGTGCATTATTCTGCCTACCACAGTGTTCCATAAATATTAGTTATTTATTAGTATTTTAAGTGGAGTAAGAACATAAGGAAACATGAAGCCATTAGTTATGAAATGATTAATACTGAGTTAATAAAATTTTCCTAATATTTCATAACTGTCTTGCTCCAACTTAATTCAACAAGTTTTTGCTTGTTTGTCTGTTTAGCAGCTCAAGTGTATGAAGTATGTTTAAAGTATTAACTGAGGATTCATAGAAACACAATCTCTTCACACTCATAAGGGGCCTAGAATTTATACAATATTAATTAAATTACACAATGATAGTGATAATTACACCTGGAATAAATGCATGGGGAGAAACCCAACTGACTGTTGGTAAACATGTAACTTAGCTAGAGAAGCAGAAGTATTTGGGCTCAATAGAGGGATACCTACTGGTGACAGGCGCATAGCATGCACTGAACATTCATCCCTGGGATTTGCAGAGGGAATGTGTTGTACATTCATCTGATAAACCAGTTCGGTTGAAATTTTTTAAGAAAGCTTCTACTCTCCCACAAAGAACAGAATGCAAGCTCTGGGGTCAGACTTGAGTTCTAATCCTTTTTCATTCATGCCTTACAAATTGAGTGACCTTGAGCAAAATTATCAATAACTAATGTCTAAGAAGTTAGTCCTGTTCCTTCTGCTGTTAATGAGGGTTAAGATGCTACCAACTTTGAAGCATAGCAGTAAGTACTAAAGTAGGTCTGGCAGGTAAAGGTCTTCATGGGGTAACTATTCTGTCAATTACAAACATTTGCATATTGTTTCCATTACTTCTCTGACTGTATGTGTTTATAAATTTCTCAATTTTTACGTACAACTATTACCAAAGTGGCCTCCAGACATATATATCAATTTCATTCCCAACTACAGTGTATGATGATGCCCATATCCTTAACAAACTTGCCAAGACTCATCATTTAAAGATTGCCAGTTGAGCTGCCTAAATAAATAAAGAGTATCTGAAATTGTTCTTCTCTTTTGAATTTTTGTGATGGTTGATTTTTGAATAGTTTTTGTGTGAAATTATATTGACCATTTGATTTCTCCTTGTGAATTGCTCGTTAATATCTTTACCCATTTTAATTGGGATTTCAGAGTTTTCTCACAGATTTGAAAGAATTCCAAATAATAAGACCTTTGTCTTCTATGTCCTTAATTTTTCTGATTCATGTTTTCCTTTGTATTTTATTTATGTGTCCCAAGGATATCCTTGAAAGACAATTCCCAAATTTTCTCTGTCCTCTGGGGGGAAAAAAATCAATTTTAAAATACCACCTGCCTGCGATTTCCTGTGGCTAGTATATTTCCTAATAATATTAGCAGGTATATTTCAGTATTCATCCAAGAATTCTTCTGAATCTCTAATAATTACTTGACTTTTTAAGAAACCACAACTGTTTCCAGAAAACATATTTTTTCTTTACATTCTTCTCACTCCTTAGGTACCAAACCAACTTGCATTTGGGCTCCCTGACTTGTTTTCACCAATCAATTTCTATTCTTGTTTAATTGCATATTTCACTAGGCTTGCCTTTATTTAGCAACTGTTACCTTAAAGCTTATTATTACAGCACCTCCATCTGTTTAATAATGTCAACATCCTCCCTGTCACCTCAGCACTTCTAATCCCCCTCCTCACAGCCCCCTCACTGAATGAAAAGCAACGTGCTTTTTGTTGGAAGCTTTGAATGAATAATTCATTTGGAAAAATCGTCCGTGTTCTGCATGTTTGGAAGACAGAGCACTTCTCTTGTCAGTCACGATGGCTGGGGTAGGGCTAAGTGCTGTTCAGGGTGTGCTCAGAGTGCACCGCTGATGGCGGGCTGCTGAGATTGCCAACTGTGTTAATCCTGATCATCTTTCTTTGTCTTTTGTGACAGGAAGAGTAAGACTTGAGGTCTTATTCAGTTGTTGCAGCTAGACTCTATTTCATTCGGTTCTTTCAAGTCTTCTTTTAAGTTACCAAAAGATTCCCATCACCATCCCCTCAAGCCCAGGCAAAATCCTGACCTAGAGTAATGTTCTCCTGGGGCATCTCAATGTTTAGAGAGGACAGAGCATGGCCTTTCACCTCAGGGGCCCTTGGGTTTGCATTTGATATCAGCCATTGATGAACTTGGCAGCTGGGGTGAGTTACATAACCTTGATGAGCCTCAATTCCCTTATCTGGAAGTGATCGTTGCTACGACACAGATTGTGTGTGTGGATGTATGGATTCTACAAGGAAATATTTTATGGGAGCATCCCAGCACTATGCCCGGAGGATGGCCGGTTTTTAGTTAATGGTCATGTCCTTTAAATTAATTCCTTCTTCCCCACTGTCTCCATTACCTCTTTTCCTTTCTCTACTCTGTTGAACATATACAGGCATATTTTGGAGATATTGTCGGTTTGGTTCCAGACCAAGGCAACAAAGCAAATACTGCAATAAAGCAAGTCACACAATTTTTTTGGTTTCCCAGTACATATAAAAGCTTTGTTTACACTATTATGCAGTCTATTAAGTGTGCAATAGTATTATATCTTTAAAGAATGTACATACCTTAATTTAAAAGTACTGCATTGCCAAAAAATGCTAGCCATCATCTGAGCCTTCAGCGGGTCCTAATCTTTTTGCTGGTGGAGGGTCTTGCCTCAGTGTTGATGGCTGCTGACTGAGGAGGGTGGTGATTGCTGAAGGTGGGGTGGCTGCGGCAACTTCTTAAAATAAGACCACAGTGAAGTCTGCCACATTGATAGACTCTTCCTTTCACTTGAATGCTTAGAGGCCACTGTAGGATTCCTAAGTGGCGTAATTTCAATATCGTTGTGTCTCAAGGAATAGGGAGGCCCGAGGAGAGGGAGAGAGACAGGGAATGGCCGGTCGGTGGAGCAGTCAGAACACACACAGCATTTATCTATTAAGTTCACCATCTTATATGGGCGTGGCTCACTGCCCCCCCCCAAAACCAATTACAATAGTAACATCAAAGATCACTCATCACTGATCACCATAACAAATATAATAATAATGAAAAGTTTGAAATACTGCAAGCATTACCCAAATGTGACACAGAGACAAAAAGTGAGCAAACGCTGTTGGAAGAATGGCGCCAACAGACTTGCTCTGGGCAAGGTTGCCACAAACCTTCAATTTGTTAAAAAAAAAAAAAAAAAAAAGAAACCGCAATAAAGCAAAGCACAATATCACAATACAAGGTCTGTTTGTATAAAATACTGAATGAGCGTACCATTTTTCCTGCCTAACAACATTCAATGTTTCTCTGTGCTCATGAGATAAAGTCCACTCTCCCCAGCAAGATACTAATTGGCTGCCCCTGCCGCATCTACCCAGTGTGCCCAGTGGACTATCTACATCGAAATAGTCTTCATTTGTCTTGAATAATTTCATGTTTCTTCAGTCTCCAGGCCCAGCAGCTCCCGCTCCCTACCAGAGCTGTCCAGCCTCTTATATGCAGCTGCAAACATTGTAGTCCTCCTTTAAGATACAGCAACATATAATACACCTCCTCTGAATTCTTCCCAGGCCTCCATCAGAGCCCTCGGTCCCACCTCCATGCTCCCACAGACCACGCACACACATTCGCTTTCACACTTATCTCCTCGTAAGATAATCACCAGTTGCGTCTCTGTCTCCGTGAGCTCTAAGGGCACGAATATACCTTAATGTCTTTTTGTTAGGCTTAGAGAAAATGCCTCAAGGAGTTTTTGGGAAATGAATGAATGAATGAATGAACAAGCAAATGAATGAAGTATTGAATAGTTTGAGAAACAATACCACAGACATTTAAAAAAGCACTAAAATTGTAACAAGAACACCAGAGAATGCCTGCTGCGTACCTTTAACCAAACATCTGTAGAACCGTTTTTGGAAATGTTGATAAATGATAAGAGCATCTTTCTCACTATTTGCATGCACATATTCCCTGTCCACCCTGCCTCCCTGATTGCTTTCTCCAACTCTTTCCCTCTTCTTCCCACCTTCTGAAGAAAGAATTAAGAGGGATTTTTTGTAGATCCCTCCAGAGGCTAGTAACCTCAGCTGTGACATCTGGAATCCGGCCTGTTTTACGTGCTGTGTCTATAAAACATCCTCACAAATGTTAACTGGTAACTAACTAACCTAGGCTCTGTTAACCCTCTCCTTCCTGGCTTGGCAGGGGCTCTGTTCAGCATCTCATCTTGTCCTGGAATTTACATTCCTTTTCTCCCCTAGGGGGCATGTCTTGTCTTAACTGGTGATGACTAAAACTGCTAGGCAGCCAGCCACAGATCATAAAAGGCTTAAGGGATTTTTCTCCTGCAGTTTCTATGTGACGTCCATTGATTTTTCAGGAAGTGTCCCAGCACTTTTCCTGTCTTCCTCGGGAGGAAAATCTAGAGTCCTAGCACAGAATGTATGATCTGGTCAGTCCTTCCATTCCAACATTGACTATATTTATGGATTGGGAACATACCCAAGAAAGCCTATGCCCTCTCCAGAAGAACACAAAACTAATGATGCTAACATTTGCTTGGAGGGAAAATAACCTAGGAACCCATATAAGAATAAGACTGTTTTCTTTTAACTTACTCCTTAAAACAAAAAGAAATTAGATTAAGACTAACGGGGAATGTTATTCGAGACACATGACTGGTCATATCTTCCACTTATGGACACTATGCACATGAACTCTGTGTCAATGCATGTGCCTTTGATATCTGTCACTACAGAGCTGGTGACAGTGAGGCCCGATAGTCTAATGAAGGGGGTGAATACAGATGGTTTGACTTTTCTCCTGAGTTTTACCCATGATGACAGCAACAACGATAACTACCACTAACAGAGTACGCACGGCATCACACTTGGCATGCAACATCTCATTTAATCAGCGGAACAACCTATAAAATAAGGAAGTATTACCTCTATTTTACAGAAGAGAGCTGTGTGCCAGAGCAAAATGCTAAAGCTCTCAAGCAGTTGCCTGATATCACACAGTTAGAGGAGGTAAAGGAGAGATTTGGTCTGCTTCCAAACTCCAACTTTCATCACCATACAATACCACTGTCACACGCCAGCTGAAGAACATTCTACTTCTGCAGCTTACTTTTCCCAAATTGTTTAAAATATAATGCTATCACAGTGTAGCTAATGAATAAGAACAATGATTCCTGGATTTGATAGCTCAGGAAAATCACCTTTTTTGTCAAAATAGATTTTATTTTAAAAAGGCGGAAACCTGGAACTCACCAGAGACCTACTGGCTGTCCAGAGGCAGGATTCTGGAATCTCTGTTAAAACACCTCCCCAGTCCGTTCTGATGCATCCTGCCTGGCTCCGCTTTATTGGCACATGCCTGGAAACCACACCTTAGATTCTAAGTATTTGGTCGGGACCACGTCCGTCACAAAAGGTCTGGCACAGAGTAGCCACTCAACAAATTGCTACTGAACTGAATTCAACAGTCTCTGAGTGATATTTGAGCCATCAGTCTCTATAGTGATATTTCCCACATTAGAATAATGATGAGCACAATTTTTCCTCCACTGTATTGGAAGGGGAAATCCACTCAGCCCCAAGATGCAGCTCAACATTTAGGGCTTGGGGGAGGCAGTCAGGCAGGGGCAGTGAAGTCTCTCTCAGCAGAGTTTTGCATTAAGCAGAAAGGCTACAGTCAAGGTAGACATTTCCTTCCGAAGACAACATGGGCATCCATCATTAAGGTTTATAAGTACTTGTGTATGTCATTACCGTTACTGGTTTCTCCTGGGTCCTGGGGAGAAACAAGCTGAAAGCCTATAAAATACAACAAGCTCCTAAGAGAAAGATGTCCTCTAAAGATATACTATTACTATAAATTTGAACCACTTTCCCCCAGCCTGAAAATGCTGTCCTGGTGAGAATGTTCACTTAACAGTCATTGGCTCATTTCCTAAGCTAGTAGGAAACCGACCTAACTGCCAGGCATGGTGAAAGTGAAGGAATGGGGTCGCTGGGAGAAAGGGCAGGGAAAATAGCTAACAAAAGGGACAATAATCTATTTTTTAAATCAATATCAGTTATAAGTACAGCCTTACCAACAGTTGGTGTAAAAACAGCAAAAACACAGGCTCACAAAACTCCATTATCTATTCATAAATGGAATACCATCTTCTTAAAGAAATTTGTCCCATTTTCTGGTGCTGCAACGACCCAACCCCATTTGGAACGTGACAACATCAGGGAGACTGATACTCCTCTTTACTCCTCAAGAAGTATCAGTCATCTTGATGGCCATCAGATTTTCACAGTAGCTGGCTATCTGAACCAGAACAGTTCCCTTGGAGTTAATCTTTTAAACTGAAAGCCAAAATCCCCTTTTGCTCATCTTGTGTTTACGAGAATAAAGTCTCGAACTGCTCATAATATTGGAGAAGTGCCATCTTTTGCCTGCAGATAAATGCAGCTCTTCACCGGTTCCTGGTTATTTTATACCCTGTTGGGAAGTGATGCCTAAGTAAATGACATTCTAGAGGGAAATGGATACATATGTAGACAGATGAAGGGAGTGTAAATTGTACAGCCATTCTGAAATGTAATGGTACAACGTGATCAATCAAAAGACTTGGAAATGTTAATAACATATCCCTTTATGGTATACTTATATACATATTTATATGAGCACTATGAATAATAGAAAATATTTAAAATGCACAAACGTAATACAAATATGTACTATGTATGTGTAAATACCTGATGTATTTTTATACTATTCTACTGGTGACCTTGTCCTATTCTATGAATTCTATGCTGACAGCCCCCTGACCTCTTTTCTAACCCTTCATTCTGATAGAGACCTACCTTCTCAACATCTCTTGCATGACTGATAGACGTCTCAATGCTAAACTACTGACGTTCCCTGCCAAACCTCTTCTTCTCACAAACTTCCCCAACTCTAATGGGATCGCCACTCAACCATTTGCTGAAGCCCAAAGTCTCTTCTCCTTTTCTCACAGCAACCAAGACATTCCATTGTCTCTACCTTCAAAATAGATCAAGAATACAGACTCACCTGATCACTTACATCACCCCTGCTCCTCACAACACCATCGCTTTGGAGGTCTGAAGAGAGCTCTGACTAGAGTTACATATTAGGGAGTCACCAGCAAGTTGATAGATCTGAAAGACTTAAGGATGGATGAGATCACCTAGAGAGAGAGAACGAGGAGAGAGAAAAGAATATAACCCAAGAAAAAGCTGCAAGGAATTTTAACATTGGGAGCTCAGATATAGAAGGTGGAAACTAGAAAGCTAGAAGGAAAGCTCTTGCTTTGTTAGAGGTGAGACCACGTTAGATTAACACTGGAAGCAAAGCTGGGTATGTGCTGGGTGGGGAGTGGCTGCTTATCCTTCCTCTAGGTTGTTACGGAAACTTCCAGTCATACAAATAGTGCTTGGGCCTGGGATTACTGTGAGAGAGGACTTGAGCCTTATCCACAAAAAGGGGTTCAGCCCCATCTATTACCCCAGAGTCAGCAGGGGCAGGCCATGTGTTTTTTTCTGTGGAACAAAAGGAAAAGAGTCAGGCCCTCACCAGTCTGGCTCCAGTCTCAGGAGGCTGAGGGGAAACCTCAATCTCTGGCTGCCGTCTTCCCAGTCCTGTCACAGGGCAGCAGCCCCCCGACCATCACAGGACTCAAGTTCCTGTTAGATGGGCCAGGCTGCCACCAAAGAGGTTGCACTGGAAGGAAAGAAAATGGAGTTCTGGAGAGAAATTCAACGTGAGTGATGCCACAGGGTGAGGCTGCCAAACTTGGAGCTACCATCCGCCAAGCCTCAATCCTGCAACACCCTGGATTCTCCAGGTGAGTACCTGTCATTTTAATGATGAATAAAGGGAGGAAGAAGATCACAGAGGGAGACAAGGGGCTGTGAGCAGCTGAGAGCTGGCAGTCCTAGGAGCAAAACAGATTGCCAGCCCCCAGAGCAGAGGGGACAGTCAGCAATAAAATAAAACTCTCTTTCTACCCTTCTATCCACATCAGAGATTCCCAGAGGGAATTCTTTAAGAAAAGAGTCCTGAGGAAAACTGGATTTCCTCTCATCAAAAGGGTAAAACACTCAAGCCCATTTAGACCTGAAATAGACATACATTTATAAGAAAGCCCTGGGATATATCTATCACATTTATTTTCTAAATTGCCTTTAAAAAGTGTGAACCACTTTTATTATGAACAAAAAAAAAGACATTAAAAGGAAACGACCGTGGTTTTGGCACTTACACTTTTTCTCTATATACTTTTTCTCTATATTCTCTATATTTCTAAAAGATTTACTTACATTTACGTTACAAATCTCATGTAGGGCAGTTGGCAAATATCCTGTTTCATTGACTGAAAAATGGAGTTCTGGAGAGATTAATGAACCTTCTAAAGGTCAAAATTTTAAACACTAAATCCTGTGGGTAATTTTTCCCTAAGCACAAATGCCCTATCTCCACACGTTAAGCCAGCCAAATTAAAATTTCTGCTTTTGTCCTGGATTCTAAATTGGTAAGGGCTGCACCAGCTGATTTTAGAATAATTATTCAGATATTAAAAATGGCATCTGGCGTTATTTCAGTTAAAATGCAGTTGACAGTGATTATTTGCCTTCTTCTGCCTTAAAGGCTTCTCTACACCTCGTGTTCAGTTACTTCTTTCTTGAGGACATCCATCAAATGGAATCTCTCTTTTCCTAAATTCCCTGAGTGGGAGCAATTTTTTGGACAACAAATACTTTAGGGGTAGTAAAGTATTTAAACACTTTAAATGCAGATGTGGAAGATTACCAACATGTTATTGAACACGTCACTCGAGTAAAGATTGTACTGCTCTGGTACAGGAAGTTTGCAAACTTCTGTACATTGTTCTGTGAAGAATCCAGTGATGACTTTAATTTAAAATCTTGTAACACTTTACTTATATTAAAAATTATCTATCTATAGTTGAATATTTTCTTTTGGAGAGATCGTATATTTTAAAATACTCTTTAGAGTCTATGAGCATATATTACATTAAAAAAGATATGATTTCTGAAATATCACAGCAATTGCTGCTCTTCTTAAACAGTATAAGAAATGCTTAGTTGCATTATGTTTAAAAACAACATTCTTTCTACTATTCTCCCACTGCCTCTTTATAACATGAGTAACATATTTTATAACAAATAAAATTTTTTAACAAAATCACAGACGTTAGTGCCATTGGGGGCTCATTTACATAAATACCATCTATCCATTTTGCTTAAATTTCATGTTTGACATGAAATTTATACTAGAAAATATGGTTAAAATATCAATGCTTTTGTTTTTAATTGACTTATCTAGTTTCCTTCCAAGTCCAATGCAGGGGGTAGGTTCAGGCAGGAAGAAAAAAAAAAGAAAACTAATCATAAACATCAAATACTAAACTGTCAGCTGCTACACAGTTTTATAATGATAATACCAGAGAAGAGTATATATTTTTACAAATGTTTCTTTCTCTCTTAGCCTTTCTTTTTTTAAAGGTAAGCCCACCATGTTGTTTCCTAGGAAGAATCAGAGAAACAAAATCGTGCTATTAAGAGCTGAGAAGCAAGAAATGTTTTTTAGAAAACACTTAAATGAATAAGGTTGCCTATCGAGTTATGGTTTTGCCAGGTAAATGACTCCTTTGACCAATCCTCAAGTGTAAGCCTGAAACAAGCAAACAGTATTGTTCAAGTTTCTGGCTTAAGAGAAACGTACATATAATCTCATTTCTACTCTCATTCCATGTTGAGCACATGTACAAATGGTCTTCACTTAATTAGTGTCGGGGAGAAGCCAAGGAAGGAAGGGTTGGTAGCTAGCACGGAAGAGCAATTAGATAATAACGTGATAGGGGAGGATCGGCATCGATTCAGGAAATTCTACTTTGTTACTTCACAGTGAGAGAGGCCAATGAGGGTAGGGTGGCAGGTCTGCCAAAAACAGAAGAATCAAAGTCTAATAAGCTGGTCAAGTTGAAGGAAAACCTGGTGGTCAATAAATTCAATGATCTCCCATTTTAACATAGAGATAGTTCAAGTCTGAGAAGTGACGTGGCTTGCTGAGGATTAGACGACTGGTGAGGGAGAAAGCCAGGCTTTGTACCAAGAGATTCTGCTTTCCATTAAGAATTCTTTCTACTGTTCTCCCAACTGCCTCTTTTCAAGGTGGATCCAGATGGTAATGGAATCTACTTGGGGGTCTAGCTTCTTTTGCTTTATTATGGGACATTTGGAAAGGATGGGGGAGACTTTGATGACCAACAGGAACTAAAACTTTGGCTTAAGCAGAAATAAGCATGAAGATATTAAATACTCTATAACCAGATCAAGTTGATGTGGCTGAGGAGGGCGGGGAAGACAGGGGTTGGACACTCATACAGAAACAAAGCAAGGGTTGAATATCAGGAAGTGATGGTTGTTTGTCAGGAAAGTCTAAAAGAAGGTCTTAGGACAATAGCTTTGCATGTCAGGTGCAGATACATAAAGGCTGAAGGTTGTCGGGGGAGAAGGTGAGTTTCATTAACAAGCTTCACTGATCTCTGTCATGTGGGCATGTGGGGACTTCCCAAACACATTTACCTGGGAAGTTTTCCACTTCCTCTGGGTCTTAAAAGTACCCTGTGCTCTGAACAGGGCTTTCCACTCTGGTCCAATATTTTTGTCTCACTATCAGAAGGCAACAATTGATACAGTCAAACCATCAGAGAGAAAATAAGCAGTTTTTTTTTTTTTAACAGAACTGTCTGGATGTGTGAGTTCTTCTTCTTTCTCCTATCCTCAAGTAGACTTTTTCTACATATAACTTTTATTATGTTCCCAGTTTCTTAAGCCAGCATTTCTTTTTAAAACTTTTGGCCAATTAATAATGAGTTTCTTTAAAAAGTTGCACTGGTAAAAAAGTATAGGGTTGACACAACAATAGAAGACACATAGGACAATGAAATAGAAAACAATTCCCCAAGTCAGAATCAAGTAACTTGTAACAAAGCAAATACTACAGGGCAGTGGAAACAATTATCTTTAAAATAAATGTTGTTGGATTAAATTTTCATATGAAAATATTATCTTGACCGCTATTCCATGCCATATACAAAAATCAATTCCACATGGATTGCAATCTAAACAAAATTTTATAAAAAGTAAGATAAAATTTTAAAATTTACTCGAAACAAAAAAGTAAAACAGTAACATTTTAAGAAGAAACATAAAAAACATCTTTCTGACCCTTGAGTAAACAGAGATTTCTAAAACAGGGAGCTAATTGTAAAGAAAAATAACAGATTAGATAATTTGAAAATTAAGAGCTTTAATTCATTCAAGAATGACCCGGAAAGGATGAAAAGGTAACCCACAGAGTGAGACAAAATATTTGCAACACATATCTGACAAAGGGCTTATGTCCTGAATATATAGAGCACTGTAAATCAATAGGAAAATGATTAACAAACCAGTAGGAAAAACATGGGCAAAATACTTGGACAAGCACAAAAAAGTGTATCCAAGTGGCTAATAAATATATGAAAAGATACTTAACATTATTCTGAGAAATGCAAATTTAACCATGATGTGTTACTATTACACAAAAACAAAAAAGTCCGAAAATAGGAAGTGTTGTAAGGACACGGCACAGTCAGAACTCTTTTCCTACTGATGGGAGTACAAATTTGTGCAAGCAGTTTAAAATGCTATTGATAGATTTACTGTAGCTGAACATAAGCATATCCTATAATCTAGCAATTCTATTCCTAAGCATATAACCCATAGAAATGCATGCATATGTTCATGAAAAAGAAATGCTAAACGTTCATAGTAGTACTATTCAGAAACTACAAGTAAGCTGAAAAATAGTGGAATGGTGAAATAAATTGCAGTATTTTCTCACAGTGTAGTTCTATGCAAAGAGAACAATGTAACTATATACACAAATATGGATAAATAAATTTATATTAAATAAATGTTAAAGAAAATGTAGAGCAAAGAGTTTATATTGTTTGATCATATGTATGTGTGTACGTGTATATATATTTACAACACAGGTAAACTCATATACTGGTAGAAGACAGGAAAGTGGGTTTTATTTTTGTAACAGTGACTAGAAGTAGGCAAAGTGGAATTCTGGGATGTTGGCAGGGCTGTTTCATGATCCGAATTTTGGTTTTCTTGAAAATGTTCAATTTGTGAAAATTCATCAGCCTAAATGACTATAATTTGTGTATATATGTGCATGTTCTACTTGAATAAATTTTTTTTCAAATGTAAAAAAAAATGAGTTTCTGCCATGTAGCTGATTCCATTTAATCAATGAGATCATCAGAAACATTGAATCTAACATCGTGATTAAAATCGTCACCATTCTAAACCACTGATAGTTTCTACAAATGTCAGACGAGCAGCAACCAGGATAACAATCACTAATGGCAACGAAACTCTCTGAGTGTCCCCCACACTTTAACCCTCAAGGTTGAAGTTCAATTACATCAACTAAAACTCACAAACTGAATGAGAGGCATGGGGCTTAACTTTTTCACAGATACAGTATACAGTTCAAATCAGCTAATGCAGCTTTCCAACCCCATGTGTTTTCTCAGGTTCTAGAAGAGAGAATCCTGCTTGAGGGGTGTGCTTAAATTTTTGGTGCCAGTGCCTCTGATTCACTGTCTTCTTCCTGAACTGTAGCTCTTTACCAATTGTGTATTTCCACGTTAAGAGAAAAGAAGATGAGGTACACAGTGTTTTTGGTGACAATGGAAAAGGCTTTTACATAATCTTGCCTGCTGTGTAGTGCCAGTTTAATACAACTCCATTATCCCTTACCACAGTTATTAAATACAGAAATTCTGAAAATCAAAAGTTTTTTTAAAAAAATTAGCAGCATATTTATTTAGTGGCAAAACCTGACTTGAACTGATATGACACTATTTGGACTCTATTTACCTCACTTAATGTGAATATCTCTGCTTTTTGTTGTAGAAATCTTAATGTGTTTGATTAGGGGGAGCTGCCCTAGATCCCACTGAGGGTCACTACATATTATATGTGTAGATGCACAGTGTTACCTCTATAAAGTCTGAAAAAAAATCTGAATTCCAAAACTCAACCGACCAAATTAATTTTAGATAAGGGATTGGAAACCTGTAAAAGTAAAATTCAGGTATTTCCTAAGCCTATAGAAAGTGATTTTGAAACTACTTCTGTTTAAATAAGCAATTCTTATTGTGTGGCCCATAAATTCAAACTGCTTTTCCCATAGCAGATCCTGTTTGGGTTTTTATTTCATATTAATTTAATTTAATTTAATTTAACTTTACTTTTCAATTTGGGAACTCATGAAACACCAGCAGACTGAGGACACTGGAGACACTGGCCACACAGCTTTTCTGATGCTGTTAGTACTGTGTTTTGTGGCTGATTAACTACCTGGCTACTTTCTGTGATGAGAGACATAGTTATCCAAAGAACATTCAGTACTGCTTTCTTTGTTCAGACAGCCAGCAAAGGACCTAATTGTGAAAAAACAAATGCTGTTTATTTGATCCATGCTCATTGCACACCCCAACACCCTGTTTCTCATTCAATACCACTGCAAACACCAAACTATGCATGGATCTTACACACTCTTAAAAATAACCACTTAAAGAAGAGAAAAAAAATAGTCTCCCATCTTCCCAGGTGTGTTCTAACAATGAAGCCTTTTTTGCTTTCAGTGTATTGTTTTACTTTTCACAGTTTGGGTTGGAACCAGAACTCTATTTAAAATCAGCGTATTAGTTTTTAGTTGACTTTCACAAGGACAGTGGTTTTACTTTGTGAAAATTGGTACCAAATTATGTATGTTAGGTTTCTGGACAAAGAATGTTAAGTAGATATGATCCCTTATTGCGTCTGATATTGAATTCCAAAAGGAAGAGAAAATATGAACACAACCATAACATCAAAAGGCCCTGTTGTGGCCAGAAAGAGTTTTAAAAATATTTATTATGTACATGATTTTCTGTTCGTGATGCCCATCTTGGGTGTGTAACTTCCAGTTAGAGTGAGAGGGGTTCTGTGGCCTGGGTCTATTCAATTCGACTTTTATTTGATAGGACAAGAAGACTTTTGAGCATAAAATCCAAATGCACTGGCTTTTATTGTCCTCACTGAAAACAGAAAAGAAAGCCGAATTTGGACTCAGTATATTTTCAGTTTATAGACTGAAAACCAACTGAAGTTCATTTACAAGTGGACACTGACAGGCAAACAACTGGGAGGTGTGCGACCTGCATATATTCCTCTGTGTGCATTTAAAATGCATCTCATTTAAAAGAGGACTCTTCAGAAGTCCACCAGCAATGAATATTTTTGTGTAGAGTCGTGAGCTCTCAATAAACAGCTGGTTCTTTCAGTGGAAACCTCAGTGGGGAGGAAAGCAGAAACCACGAAGCCACAGGGATGTTACAACTCCCACGAATTAGTGCTACTTCAGAAAAACAACCACCAACCTTTAAACAGCTCAAGGAAAATGTCAAGTGAATCAAGTACCCACCACACACTAAGCCTGAGTTATGAAAATGTTAACAAATAGCTACGTGTATTATTAGTGAAGAAAAGAAAACACATTGCAGTTGATGGCAGCTGGGCAAATGATTAAAACACCTATATAAACCAGACCTAAAGAACAATTTGGCAATACGGGAGAGAATTGCATCCCTATTCCTTTTAGAGTCACAACATTTTTAGGAGTGTTTCTATTAATCCTTTAGCCATAATTGTGTTCTTTTAATCCAATGTGAGGAGCTGGTATGACTCACATGAAAAGTAAGCTAGCTAGTGGGACTGGTAAACACATTGTCTGCCTAAAGGTAATTGTGAAATGCTCTGTCTGGATTTGAAATAGATGCGCATCCTGAATGCTCATCTCTCTATTCATCTTTCACGTAATTTCCTTGTTGCATATTTAAGCTAAGTGCTTTTTCCTACTTTTCTTAGAGGTATATTAACTTAAAAGGCCTATAGAACTCAGACTATATCCATGCTGGCATGGTACACTTTACTCATTCTTAACTAGATTTTAGTATTATAATTAAAGTAGGAAATACACATACAAAATAGCAGAACAGGTAAACAGATAATTAATTATTTAATTATCCCTCCTATTCCACATCGTCCCACAGGGAGCTACTATTTAAAGGTTCTTAAGTATATTTTCTGGAATTTTCTATGCAGATTATTGTGCCCTGTTACCCTCTTCAACAGATTTCTTTTTTTCTCTTAATAATATACCTTAGAGTTCTATGTCAGTATATAGGGAGATGCCTCATTTACAAAAATGGCTGCAAGGCAATTCCTTATATGAATATACCATGATTTATTGAATCAGTTTCCTGTTAATGGGCATTTTAGAATATTTCTAGACTCATTACTAATAGCAACGGACACATATCTTTCATACACATGTTAGTCATATCCACAGGGTAGATTCCTAGAAATACAATTGCCAGGTCAAATAATACCTGAATTTAAAAATTTGAAAGATATTTCTAAACTGTGCTTCAAAGAGAGTGTACCAATGTATATTCTCATTAATATGGTTTGAAATTGCTCATTTCCCCACATTTTTGCCAGTGATGTGCATTACCATATTTTTCTTTTGCAAAATGAAAGTTAAAATGGTATTTCACAATTGTTTTAAATTTTTATATTAAGTTATAAGAGAAATTGAGCATTTATTCATATGTTCCTAAGCTATTTATGTTTTATTTTTGTCAAACTATTTATTAATGTCCTTTCCCTTTTTTCTATAGGTTTATTTAATTTTTTGCGTATTTACTTTTTTTAAAATTAATTAATTTATTTATTTTTGGCTGCGTTGGGTCTTCGTTGCTGCACGCAGGCTTTCTCTAGTTGTGGTGAGCGGGGGCTACTCTTTATTGTGGTATGCGGGCTTCTCATTGCGGTGGCTTCTCTTGTTGCAGAGCACGGGCTCTAGGTGCGCGGGCTTCAGGAGTTGTGGCACGCGGGCTCAGTAGCTATGGCTCGCAGGCTCTAGAGCGCAGGCTCAGTAGTTGTGGCGCACGGGCTTAGCTGCTCCGCGGCACGTGGGATCTTCCCGGACCAGGGCTCAAATCCACGTCCCCTGCATTGACAGGCAGATTCTTAACCACTGCACCACCAGGGAAGTCCTATTTACTTTTAGAACAGTTTTTAAATGATAAAAAATTTCAACCTAAACACAATCATATGTGTTGAAAATCTTTTCTTTTTTTGAAATCAGGATATTTTTGGCCCGAAAAAATGTTTAGGTAGGGAAGTTTATCAACATTCCCCCTAGATCAGTGTTTAATTGCTTTTTATCAAAAGACAGAGAAATGAATGACTAAATTATTTTACATAATTAAAACACAAAACAAAGTTTTAGTTGCCTTTCAAGAATAAATACATTTTAGAGGGTTTTTATTTTTAAATATCGGATTGTAATTATTTTTATCTGTAATATGTAAGCAAACCTTAGTTCTTATTTTTGAGAGTGTTAATTAATTCCCCGCAGTCTGAAATGGGAAATTTGTTTCCACTGGTTTCTTTCTAGATTGAAAAGTAGCAGTCACCTCAAGAATCTTTGGGGTACCTGGTACAGAAGGGAGACTAAGCAAGACAGAGGGTCTTTTTTCTAAGAGCCCCATGGATTCCAGTTTGCCCAGCTATGGGGTTCTGGCAGAATCAATAGGGCCTGCAATGTAGTAGATCACAAGGCAGCCTCTCTCAAAGGTCTTTTTAAGGCTTAAATTGCTTGTTGCATCTTAAGTTGTCTGACAGCTTTCTGTTCACCTCTGACAACTTGACTGAATTGTACACCCCTGGAGGTTCATGGCTTTGTCTCTAACACAGACTGCTTAATTAACACCCCAGCCTGTGCTGGAATTCATCTTTCTAAAAGTATCTAAATAGAAAATACGTAATTGTAAAACAATAATATGAGGAGATTCCACTACCAGAAGAAAACGTAACTTGAGCCAATGAAATGCCAGTGACAGCTGAGAAAATCAGTAGTGGAAGACATAGCAACCTTTCATTGTCATTTGGGGAAAATGTATGTGATTCATGACTATAATAACAGATATCCCACTACCACTTACCAAATTTGATGTACATTCCTGTTCCCTAAGTTGTCTTTTCTCCATAAATGCTTGCTGTTTAAAACGAAAACCTCCGCAAACATTAAAGAGTGAACTTGTATTGTCTGATTTCTTTTTCTAAACTCAGACTGCCTTTATAGTCAGTAGCATACTAATTTGCACCCGACACTTTCTCTGCTTATATCATAGGTGCTACTTCAGCTCCAAGGATACTGTGACAGCCTTAAAGGAGGGGCCATGTCATGAACTTTATCTTCCTATTGTGTCTAGTGAACTGCGGGATAAACAGATCTCAGCATCATTGATTAGTTGTACTTGAACTAAATACTTGTTCACATGACTGCCATCTAGAGACCCATCATTTCAACAAAAGCTTTGAAAGGTTTCTCAGAGTGACAGGACAAAAGTACAGCATAAGTTCGGAAAAATTAATCATTCTTATCTTTAGGTCCAAAGATGTTACCAGGGTTTCCTTCCTGGTCCTGGAAATGTAAACCGCAAGCATTAGCGGAATTCCTAAGCAGCATGTGGGATAAACCGCTGTACAACTTACTATCAATAGGCACAACAGGAAGCAGAAATGGCCAGATTCATTTCTCTCTATTTGACTACTGCAAATGAGTTTCTTCTCTGCGTAGAGTAATATACGTAGCTCTCCAGCAGAAATGAGAAAATGTGAATGTCATCTTCATCACAGTTCAAAGGAAATATTAGAACCTGTACTGCTTTCTGTGTGTATGCTTGTATGTATCACACACATGCACACAGATGTGTGTGTGCATGCACCCCGATCCAGGCAAATAACTCCATTTATAGTCTCCAAGCTTGCAGCTACAGGCTAGTTATTTTTGGAGATTTTTCCTGAAAGCATGTAAATCTCTCCGGCTGAGGCTAAGTTTTGCCTCCACTTTGAAGGCCTTCTTGGAGTTGCTGCCTTAATCTGCAGGCTAGATGGATTTCCTGAATATCTGGACTTTTGTGTACATGACGACTGAACCCTCTAATAGCCAGACTCCTTGTCTGGGTCACTGAGCCCTTATTACCCCTCCTGTTCCATTCTGTTCCCCAGATCATGTGCAGATCCTGGTCCAGGGGTGTGGGCCAAGAATGTGGCCATCAGCTGTCCCATGAGGAGACTAAGAGCAGGGGCCTCACAACCACTGGCTGGGTCCAAGCCTCTGATCAGCAGGGAGACCCTGGACAAGGCGCCTCACCTCTGTGCCTCAGGTCCCTAATCTACTAAATGGGGTGATCGGAGTGATGATTAAATGAGATCATCCCTTTAATATGTTCAGAAAAACGCCTGGCACAGAGTAAGTCCACCATAACTGTAGATATTGTGCTTTATTTCCGTCCTTCAGATTTGCATCAGGGCAAAAGTGGCAGGGCACGGTACTGGTGAAGCCCACCAGGGAACATGTCTATCAGCTGGGTGGCAGTTGGGTGGTCCATGGGACCAATCTCTGGTTGATAAAGCCTGAGACTGCAGCATCACAATTGCAGATAATCGCAGCAGGATGTAGAGAAACAGGAACATTGCTTGTAGGAATGTAAAATGGTGCAACCACTTTGAAAAACAGTTTGGCAGTTTGTTGAATTATTAAACATAATTATACCATACAACCCAGAAATTCTACTCCTAGAAATGAAAACTTGCACATAAATGTTCATAACAGCGTTATTAGAAATAGCCAAAATGTGGAAACACCCAATCTCCATCAACTGGTGACTGGATAAACAAAATAAGGTATATTCATATTATAGAATACTATTCAGCAAACTACTGGTCAGATAGCTGCAACATAGATGAACCTCAAAAATATTACGTTAGGGGCTTCCCTGGTGGCGCAGTGGTTGCGCGTCCGCCTGCCGATGCAGGGGAACCGGGTTCGCGCCCCGGTCTGGGAGGATCCCACATGCCGCGGAGCGGCTGGGCCCGTGAGCCATGGCCGCTGAGCCTGCGCGTCCGGAGCCTGTGCTCCGCAACGGGAGAGGCCGCAGCAGAGGGAGGCCCGCATACCACAAAAAAAAAAAAAAAATTACGTTAAGTAAAAGAGACTAGGGACAAAGGTCATATATTGTATAATTCCATTTATATCAAATGTGCAGAAAAGGCAAATCTATATAGACAGAAAGTAGACTAGTGGTTGCCTAGAACTGGGGGATGGGAGTAAAAATAACTATAAATTGGCATGAGGAATATTTTTGAGGGGATGAAAATATTCTAAAATTGGATTTTGATGATAGCTGCAGAACTCTGTAAATTTACTAAAAATCATTGAGGTTTACACTTAAAATGAGTGAATTTTATGGTATGTAAATTACACATCAATAAAGCTGTTTAAAAAAATGTTTCCACAAAGAAAACTGTAGGTCCAGATGGCTTCCCTGTGAATTCTACCAATAATCTGAGAAAGAAACATCACCAATATTATAAAAACTCTTACAAAGAACAGAAACATAGGAACTACTTCTCAAATAATTTTTGTAAGCCAGCAGAACTTTTATGCCAAAACTGAAAATGGCATAACAAGACGGCAAAATTATAGGTCAATTTTCTCCATGAACATGGATACAAACTTCCTAAACCAAAAATCAGCAAACTGACTCCAGCATTATGTAAGATAATAATATATTACAATCTAGGTGCGCTTAGGTTGAGTAAAAACTGAAAATCCTCCCATGTTTCTGAGAATGCAAAAAAATAAATAAATAAAATGTAACTTTTTTTCAAGATAAAGGAAGAAAGACCTCTTAGCAAACTAACAATAAAAGAAAGTTTCCTTAATTCATTAAAGGTTATCTATAAATAACTTACAGCAAACATGGTGCTTAATGGTGAAATATTGAAAGCTAAGCACCTGAAATTAGAAATGAGATGAAGATACCTGGTATTAAATTCTATTAATATTGCTCTACAGATTGTAGCTAATGAAATTTAAAAAGAAAAGAAATAAAAGATATAAACGTATAAATGAAGGAAGACTGGAAAGCTGTCATTATTTACAAATGATCATGTATGTAGAAAAATCCAAGAATGTCTAGTTAAAGAGTTAGAATTAACTCATGAATTTAGCAAGAACACTGGATAAAAATCAGTTTATAATAAGCATTAATTATATTTCTGTATACTAGTGACTAACCATTAGAAGATGAATTGTAAAAAAGATACTGTTTATAGTAGCAAAGAGTTCAAGGTACCATGTGTGACAGCAAGAATAAATAGCAGAGGGACTTCCCTGGTGGCACAGTGGTTAAGAATCCACCTGCCAATGCAGGGGACACGGGTTCGAGCCCTGGCCCAGGAAGATCCCACATGCCGCGGAGCAGCTAAGCCCGTGCGCCACAACTACTGAGCCTGAGCTCTAGAGCCCACGAGCCACAACTACTGAAGCCCGCGAGCCACAACTACTAAAGGCTGCGTGCCTAGAGCCTGTGCTCCACAACAAGAGAAGCCACCTCGATGAGAAGCCCGCGCACCGCAACGAAGAGTAGCCCCCACTCGCCGCAACTAGAGAAAGCCCGCGTACAGCAACGAAGACCCAACGCAACCGAAAATAAATAAAAATAAAATAAAAATATAAAACTTCAAGTAAAAAAAAAATAAATAGCAAAGAGCAGAATCAAATTTAAGAGCACTTCAGATATCAGAATTATCAACTGAAGACTATGAAATAACTATTTCTATATTTAAGAGACTAAAAAGCCTTAAAATATACGCAAGGAAAGCAGATTGCAACAAGACTAAAGAGAATGAAAAAGAAACAAATGTGTATTCCAGAAATTTTAAAATGGATATACAAATTTTAAAGATAAAGATAAGATTAGGGCTTCCCTGGTGGCGCAGTGGTTGAGAGTCCGCCTGCTGATGCAGGGCACACGGGTTCGTGCCCCGGTCCGGGAAGATCCCACATGCCGCGGAGCGGCTGGGCCCGTGAGCCATGGCCTCTGAGCCTGCGCGTCCGGAGCCTGTGCTCTGCGACGGGAGAGGCCGCAACAGTGAGAGGCCCGCGTACCACAAAAAAAAAAAAAAAAAAAAGATAAGATTAAATAGGCAGAGAGATTTAGTGTACTAGAAGATGAATATAAGTCTACTTCTAAAATGTAACATAAAGAAATAGAGTGATAAAAGTGTTACGAAGAAATGAAAAGATGCGGAGTCAGGATGAGGAACTGCAGAACGGGGACATTAACTTCTGAAGAGGTAATACCCAAGAAGTCTTAGGGGCACTTAAAAGACACCAATACTTGGGTGTGGATACAAATTAGGACAATGTTTTTGAGTGAAAAAAATAAAGTCACAAACAAATATGTATAGTTTGATTTCATGTATATAAACTTTAAAAACATACAAAACTAGATGATCTAATGTTTAAGAACTCAGTCAGAGATTATAAAGCTACTGAGAGAAGCAAGAAAATGGTAGGTGCAATTCAGGATGGTCATTGCCTTTGAGTGATGAGATGGAGATGGGATCCCCAAGGTTTTTGGGGGGCGTGGGTAGTGCTCTACATGTGCAGCTAGGTTGTGGGTACCCGGGTAATTGCAACATTATTTATCTTTATACCCTTTCCAAATATGAGAGCAGGTTTGGGAAGTTCACAGAAAAAGAAACAGAAGTTGCTTTTTAAACGTGAAAGCATAGCCAATATTACTCAATGTACAAAATATAAATTAAAACCATAAGTAAGCATTTTGCACCTATTGGATTTAGATAAAAATTTTAAAATGTGATAATATACAGTTCACCAAAGGTTAGGAGAGAAGACACTTATACGTTATTGGCTGAAGGGCAAGATGGTTCAAACAATTCATAGCGCATGTGGTAGTATTGTTTATAATCCTAAAACACTCGAAACTCATCAATGTCCATCAGTGGGAATTAATTAAGTGAACTATGGCGATCCATACAATCTAACACTATATAGTCATTAAAAATAATGAAGTAGGTCTGTATGTGCTGAAAGAGGATGACCTCCAAGAAATACTATTCAGTGAAATAGGATGCAGAATAGTATGAATTCTTGGTATGCTTCTATTCATATAAAAGATAAATATATGTATTGTATGTTTGGAGAGGTATGAAGTATTGCTAGAAGGATAGCTATACAAAGGAAAACGTGTAAAAATAGTTAACTCCCGGGAGTAATGGAACAATGGTTCTAGGCTGTCAGGTGCACTTTCTTTTCACTATCATCCCTTTTTTTTAACCTTCTGTATTTTATATCATATGCAAAAATCATCTTTCAATTGAAAAAAGTCATTTGTATACTAAGATTTATGTATGTACAGGGCTGTAACATGGTCATAATACAGGGAAGCACGTGTTTGTCTAAGTCACTGTAAAATTACCCTCTATATTTGGAATTTATAACTAAAGCAATAATTCAAAATCTCTTAACAAAAGTGCGTTTTTGTTTTATTTTACACTACTCAAGTGTTATCATCAGGAAGAAAAACCTATTGCATGAAATTTCTAGTGCTGCCTGGGTTTAACTTGCTTGGAAACAATGAAAAAAATGCTGTTTCAAATGTTAGAAAAGAAAAAAGCTTTGCTGAATTCTCTCCTTTGAAATGTATAAACACAAAGGCAAACAACAGAAATAATTTTAAGATACCTATTTTGGGATCCCCTCTCCAAAACCAGGTATGTTATTTAATTTCACTTTTTATCTGTTGTTCATTTGGGGTCAAACTCTCTACAGTTCCATGATGGAACTTGCCACTCTATTTTCAGAGGCGCAGATGGTGGGAAAACGTTTCACGAGTAAACCATTTTATTTGAGTGGAACTGAATTAGCTTTTCCAACCCACAATTTCCAAATACGAAGTCAGAAATGAAATACACCCTTCTACAACATAGTGGTGTGGCTCTGGGAAAATCATGGCAGCTCTCAGAAATAGTCTCCTCTGCACAGGAGAATGCCCAATGCCTTTGCTGTACTGTTGTGAGATTAAATCCTGTGGCACATTCCTTTGAAAGTACCTGCCGGCTGCATGGCACACCTTTGAGTCCCCAGCCCTGGCTGCCTCCAGCATCACTGGACAGCGTCTAAAAATATCAACATCTGGCCCCATGGAGGCCAACTGAATCAGCATCTCTGGCCCTAGACCTTAGCACCTGCACTTTTCAAAGCTCCCTGGATGATTCTCATGTGCGGCTACAGTTAAGAACCCTGGACTAACTCTGGACCAGGGCCGATCCTATCTTCCAGCTAGCTATTAAAAACATAAAACACCAATGAAGTTGTGAGGATCCACAAGCAAACAAACCAAGCACTAATTTGTTTGTGGTGGCATATGTGCTCCTCGTACATTTTTGACTCAAGAAACAAGAACTGCCTTTGCTAACCTGCTGGGATGCCACCAGCCACATTATCAGCCTCTGATAAGGTGGAAGTGACATTTTAAGGGAAGAGTAAGAAGGGAAGTAGGAGGAAAGGAACTTGTGCTTTAAAAGCAGAAAAGACATATAACAAACGAGCATGCTCTGGGTATCAGTTTTTCCAGGTCAGAATCAAGCCTAATGACATGGCATATGACATGGCATATTTCTTTCCATGTCAATGATAGCTACTCTTTAAAATGACTACAGGTCCTTTCTCCCAGCCACACTTAGCACTCCCTACATCCCTTTACTTGCTCTCTGTTTTGTGCACAATAGTTTACTGATTTTTTTTTTTTTTACTATATATTTGCATTAGAACCTAAATTTCATGAGAGAAGCTTTAGCATCCCAGTTAGTTCTTACACTGTTGAATTTTCTTCCTAAACGTCTCCAAAACAAGAGACCTACCCCCTAAGGCAACACTTTTTTTTTAATAAAAAAGAGATTATGGCATGTATCAAAGTACAGCACAATAGGAAAAACACAAACTAGAGGAAAGTAAAGTGTTTTGAAACAATCATTTAAAAAAGAAAAAAAAATGCTTTCCTCAATAATAGCATTTTCCACACGTGAAGCACTCTTTCCTACATTTTGCCTTAGTTTGATTAAAATGCTTGTTTCCAATTCTGCTGGATCCTCCAAAACATTTTTCTCTGGCCATCCCTTGGAGGTCACCATTACTCTGACTGGTCTCTAATTCTCTGGTATGGCTCTGGTTCCTCTCTTTAATAATGGGATTCTGCCAGCTGTTTGCTAGCTAGCCTTCAGCGTTTCCTCCAAAACTAAGTGAACTTGTAACAATATAAGATAAAGCTCTTCCTCCTTTTATCTTTACTTTCTTTGGAGTCTTACCAAGAATCTTGTTTACTCCTGGGGGCTACAACAAATTATCCTTTCCCGGTTGTTTACAGGAGAAACCACATATGTGCATTGTGTAACCTTAAGCAGTTCAACATGTCATTCTGTTAGTAAAGGGAGCATCTCACCTTGCTCCACAAACCTGGCATCAGAGTCAGTGTTTTCACGAGTGTTTCACCCACTGAGCTGTGTGTACGACTTTGGCCAGACACCTTCACCTGAATGGACCCCAGTTCTACATCTCACTCATGAAATGCTAGCCAAGGTCATGTCAAACTTTTTTTCTCTATATAGAGTTCATGGTCATTTTATGGAAATATATTCACTACATGTAAATCACTGAGTGAGCTTGCTGAACTGGGTAGGGTATAGTCAGCATGAACTTGTCTCCCACCAGCACTGTGAGACTCTCTGTAGGATAGAACACTTCTTCCTCTACACATCATCTCCAGCAGGCCCAAGAGGTCGGGAAAGGTGCGTTTTCTGTATTAAAACTTCTGTATTAGATACTTTAGTCTAAATCTAAATTTTAATATCATATCCAATGTAGCAGAGCTCCTTTCCTGTTCCCTAAGTTCAAGTCTGACCTGGCGTTTGGAGAGTAGCAGTGACAAAGGAGAAACAAGACGAACTTTCTTTAGGCTGGTATTCTGCCAGCCTACACCAGCCCTGCCGGGCATCCTTGCTGGCTGGTCAGCATGCGTGCCCCACCAATGGTGAGATACTTTGAATATCACACCTGGCTTTTTCACTCTCCTCTGTCTCCCAACTCCTCCACTGCTTCCAGCCAGAGCTTTTAGTACTTTTCTTAGATAGCAAATGTCTTCTGCCTGTCCCAGTAAATATCCAAATGATGGCTCTGCTGTACAGCACGTGAACTGGCTTTTCGAGAAGCCAATGCACGTGGCCCTTCTTAGTTAAGATCCTTCCAAGACGTCTGAAGCCTGGCTACCTTGCACAGTGTCCTATGGGAAAGCACATACACTGGCTCCTCCAATTTGGGGAAATGCAGCTTCAACCACTACTGATCTGTCCTCTCTGTTTTTGCAGTCACCACCATCCAGCCTTGGGCCTTCAGACTTTTCCAAGTGAGAGGCAGACACCAGGCCCTGTGCCCCTCCCCAAGCTTCAAGGGACATAAATCAAACTCTCAAGGCTGATTGCGTATGGGGGCACCTAAAAGTCTCATCACTCTTCAAACCAGAGGGAGATGCCCGTGTGTCTCTTGCAGATGCCATACTATTTACTGGTGGGACCATATTCACTTGGCACAGAAGGGGGAATTACCCCCTCCCCTTCCTAAGGAAGAGAAAAGAGAGCTGTCAGTCTCCTTCAAAGGAAGTTTCCTTCACCAACGTTGCTTTTGAATGCCTGTCTTCTCTTACCTGGGCTGTTGGAGTGATGGTAGCTGAACTGGGTTGCCACCTCCAGCAAAGCGCATGGGGTTACGTTCAGCCCTTTTCTTTAGTATGCTGGAAAACTTTTTCACCGCTTATACCTTTCACAGCTTTAGAACTTTTGCTGAAATTCCAAGATAACAAAAAAGTGACATTCCCATTTGACTACATTTCACAATCTTTTCTCTTGCATGTATTTTTTAGAAATGCTTAAAGGATACTTGGGACCTTAGAATTACTCATTTTATCATTGAGCAATCTAAGGAAAATACTTATTCTTTCTAAGTCTCAGTATATTATACATAAAATGAGCTAACAAGAAATTACCTGACATGATAATTATGAGATTAAATGAGATAATCTATGAGAATTCTAGGTAAACTTTTTAGTGCTATTCAAAGATTAGTTAGTATGGTAAATATAACCTGAGTAAAGTGGAAATCAAAGGCAGGTATTAAAGTAATTCAGGCTTACAAAGCATCTTCCAGTAGGTAATATAGATAAAGATACACACCTGAATACAGTCTGAGGCTTATAAACAGCATCACATACCCCAACCCTCAACCTAAACTCTTAGATGACACTAAAATGTTTTAAAATTGATACACAAGAAGAAGGAGGAGGAGGATAAAGAAGGGAGGAAGATGGAAGGAAGGAGAAGAATTAGTAAAGAAAGGAAAAGAAACAACACTAGAAAATGTTCATTGTGGCAACACAAAAGCCCCTTCTCATGGTGTATGATTACCAGCTCGTTTTCACTTCTCAAACATCTACTCAGATCTTGCCATCTAGCCTCCCTCCTGCCTTAGCATATCTAAAATGTTTTCTTTCCAAAATGCGAAAACTGCCATATACGTAACTTATAGTTTTGCAGCTATTTTACGCATTTGTTTTTTTGTCTCTCCAATTAAAATTCTGAGATGCAGGCTGACCTTTCTTCTGTGGCCCTTGCAATGCACAACAGATGGTTAAGTCCACAGATGACAATAAGAGTATATTCATTTGCCTTCATTCAAATCAAAGTGTGACATAAACCTAGTCTGAGAACCCTCAAGGTAAATTCATTTCTGTAGCAGATTTCATAACTTCTACAGAAAATGCTAAGGTGCTCAAAAAAATACACAGGTTGGATAAATAGTGAATATAAATGAGCAGAGGCAACTGAGGTGACATGGGAGCCTCTGAGACCCTTGGTGCTTCCAGTAAGAGTGGAAATACCATGTGATATTTTTGAACTTCTGTTTTTGTATCAGCACTTCAGAGGAAAGAGAGCATATTATTTATATACACACACAAATATCTGCCAAATGCAGGGAGCTATGTCACTATTTATATTCAGAATTTTTTTTTCAATACCAGAAAAACTTACTTTCAGGTTCAGTCTTGATTTGTACTAATCTTTTCATTCTTGCCTGCTCTGAAGCACAGATTATATTATTTCTGTTTGGTAAAGTGTTAATTCCTAAATGTGCAGAGTTATAAACAGTTTAAAAAAAAAAAAAAGAGGTTAAACCAAAATAAGCGCTTAAGAAATTACTCTGAATCAAGGACTATGCTGTCAATTTACATTTTTTACCTTTTAAAGTCACAATACCCCTTCAAAATAGCCACAACAGACCTTGGGAAACAGGCTCAGGGAAGGTAAATAATTTGCTGAAGACCACAGAGATCTATTTGATTGCAAAGTCTGTTTTTTGATCACTATTCCATTTTGCACCCCCTAGCTCATAACCAGGGCAAACGAGCATTTGGCCATTAATACCCTGCCTCTGAGTGGCTGGAAAAATGAAGTAGCTCGTCCCACCAGAGTCATTCAACTAAAATGTTTTTGTTTTGTTTGTTTTTTACCACTCAGACACATATTTAATAATTGTAAAAATCCAAAAGAACCTCAGTGTCTAATCTCAAGGTCACAGGTGAACTGCCCTCGGCGGGTTGCTTGACAAGGCTGGACGTGCTCCCGCCTTCCTGCCATCCACTGAAGCTGCCTCAGCCAGCCAAGGAACAGGGGTCTGATCACTATGCTGACTTCTGTATTCTCTTAATCTCATTTTGCGTACTATGTGTTTAGTTTCGATAAAGCATTTGTACCAATGGCTCTGGAGCTTGGAGGAAGACTAAGTGATTCTGAGTAACGTGTGGGCCTACGCAGCAGAGCTCTCCCTGAGGAAGAAGAGAACAGGTCTTTTCTTCCACTATCAGGAGAGTCACGAGTGTCAGTCCTATCCATGGGCCACTAGTGCTAAAAGGCTGGAACCCATTCTGTCTCTGAGCATGACAGTTTCTTGCTCTCCCTGGGGAGAGGCAAGGAGCTTTCAGTCAGGAGTCTTCTGTGAAGGAGCACCATGACGGCCATTTCTGATCCCTTCATCCAGCTGTTGTGAAAAGAGGCAAAGGAGGCCACAGAGCAAGAAAATGCTGAGTCTGGCAGACAAGAGAATGGACAGTTCTGCCCTCATTTGTGCTAGTTGTTAATGTACCACTTTTAAACTCCATGATGCTACTTATTTCCCTTCATTGTGTAGGTGTAGTTACGTCTAGAATCAATTCTAAACCAAAGTCTCTTATGAAGCTTTAGTTTTCAGGTTGCCTATGAGGTATTTAGTCACACCAATTATGTAACAGAGCTGTCATAGACAATGTGGCTTTGCAAGGGTCCACCTTCTTGTTTATTAGCAATCAGGGAATTAATGCTTTCAAATTGATGCAAAGAGCCTGGACTGTCCCCATTTTATAGAAGCCACATAAATTGCCTCAGGACTCTACAAGAGCTGCCCAAGACCCTCACGGCTATGAGATTTCTATTTGTGGGTCATGAATCTGTTTCCCATGAAAGATTCTATATTCCAGCCAAGAGACACTCAATCCTGGTGTAAGTTTTGTTCTCTCAGGACATTATAAAGGAGGCAAAATGATGGAAAGAAAGGATACCAGGGTGGGAATCCAGTTCTGCCTCAAACTAGCTGGGAGACCGGAGGCAAGTCCTGGAAGGCCTCAGTTTCCCTGTATACAAGTGTTACATTGGACTGGATGGTCTGGAAGTCCTGTCACAGCCTGAGATTTTGTATGGCTGTTAAAATATCTGAATGTCTGAGGTCCTTAAAAAATAGGTATGCCCCCCCCACCGCGCACAATTTAGACTAGATTTGCTGAGTATGGTGGAGACTAGTATCCCCTAGTCCCCAAAAACACACTGCCTCCTGATCTGCCCTGGCTCCCCAGGGAGGAATGAAAGAAAGGGTTTGTGACATACAAAAGTATAAATGTAGTGACAGCTGACCTTTAGTAGAAATGAGTCTTGCCTTTACACAGCTTTGTATAACAACCAGGAATGGCTCTGCTTTTTCCTCTCCCCACCCCAAGCCTACTCTTTTAAGCATGCAGGAGGTATCCCCACCTCCTATTTCTCCTTATTCCACCAGGGGACCCTGACGAAGGAACAAAGGAGTCTTACAAAGAGGAGGTCTCAAGTACCAAATGGCAGCCATGTGACGATGGCAGGTAGGTCTGACACTAAAAAGAGGTTGTGTCCAGCAGAACCCAATTCCATAGGAGTCCAAGCTCCAAGGCTGGGGGGCAGCAGGCGTGGAGGACAAGCTCCCTGCTGAGAATCGGTCTGCAGGATCCACCGGAGGATGTCGTGGCTGCGCAGCGCCGGAGCGCGTGGCCGTAGATGGTGTTCACGCTGGTGCAGAGGGGCTGCAGCTGCAGCTCCGTCACCCGACAAGCCACGAGCCCGCCAGCCACACGCAGCAGCAGCGGCAGCAGCAGACCCAGCACAGCCGAGGAGCGAGTGTGGTTCCCGGGTGGTGGCTTCCGGGGCCGAGCGCCGGACTTCGATCTCGGGGCCTGATCTGCTTCCTTCTTAGGTTGCTTCTGCTCCCGCTTGGCTGCTTTGAGGGCGTCCCACTCCTTTCTCCGGCGCTCCTTCTCTTCCGCCTTCTCCCGCTTCCGCAGTTCCTTTCCGGAGCCCCCGTAGCTCGCTGCTTGGCCTCCCACGTCTTCTCGGCCTCTCGGTCTATTTCCAGCTGCCGCTGCCTCTCTCGCTCCTGATCGAGCTGCACCGCCTTCGTGTGCTTTATTTAACACCCTGGTGGCGCACTGCTTACGCTGCTTCTCGTCCAAGCAAGACAGGATCCAGGGGGTTATCCTTCAGGCCCAGCCACTTCAGACTCCTGAGCTGAGCAAAGCTGACAGGCAGGGTGACCAGCTTGCTGTTGAGGAGGTCCAGGTGCTGGAGGTTGACCAGGAGGCCGAAACCCGCTGGCAGCTGCCGCAGTTGGTTCTTACTCAGGTCCAGCTTCACCAGGTGTGTGAGGCCACGGAAATCCGACGGAAGAGTAGTCAGTTTATTGCAGGACAGAGCCAGTATGGTGGCCTTTGGGTGGGGGGGGGCAGCCAACTCCTGACCGGGACCTCATTCGGGTCACTGAGGCTCAGGGCCAGCTTGTTGCTGTCCAGCTTGTCGCGGAGGTTCCCGCCCTGGCTACCGGCTGAACGGGGCTCCGACGGGCAAGAGAAGGGGTGAGAAGCCGCTCGGTGGCTTGGCGGACTCGCACCCAACCGACAATGCCTGCGTCCCCTGCCACCTATCCGCCCCCCGGTTGGCACTCTGAGCCCCATGCCCCGTTCCCACCGGTGCAGCCGCGACAACGATGATGAAGTAACTCACCCCACCAAAGTCATTCAACTAAAATGTTCAGTCACCATGTGCACCTAGGTTTTTCTTTTTTTAACAGTTTTTTGAGATGTAATTCACACACCATACAAGTCACTCATATACAGCCACTATGGAGAACAGTATGGAAGTTCCTTAAAAAACTAAAAATAGAACTACCATACGACCCAGCAATCCCACTGCTGGGAATATACCCTGAGAAAACCATAATTCAAAAAGAGTCATGTACCACAATGTTCATGGCAGCTCTATTTACAATATCCAGGACATGGAAGCAACCTAAGTGTCCATCGACAGACGAACGGATAAAGAAGATGTGGCACATATATACAATGGAATATTACTCAGCCATAAAAAGGAATGGAACTGGGTCACTTGTAGAGACATGGATGAACCTAGAGATTGTCATACAGAGTGAAGTAAGTCAGAAAGAGAAAAACAAATATCGTATATTAACGCATATATGTGGAATCTGAAAAAACTGGTATGGATAATCTTATTTACAAAGCAGAAATAGAGACAAGATGTAGAGAACAAATGTATGGATACCATGGGGGAAGGGGGTAATGGGAGGAATTCGGAGATTGGGACTGACATATATACACTATTGATACTATGTATAAAATAGCTAACTAATGAGAACCTACTGTATAGCACAGGGAACTCTACTCAATACTCTGTAATGACCTATATGGGAATAGAATCTAAAGAAAGAGTGGATATACGTATATGTATAGCTGATTCACTTTGCTGTACAGCAGAAACTAACACAACATTGTAAAGCAACTATACTCCAATTTTTAAAAAAGTGTATGATTCTGTGGCTTTTGGTATACTTACAGTTGTGCAATCACCACCACAATCAGTTTTAGAATATTTTTACCACCCCAAAAAGAAACCCTGTACCCCCTGGCTGCCAGCTCCCAATTCCTCCATCTCTCCAGCTCTAGGCAACCATTAATCTGCTCTCTGTCTCCATATATTTGTCTGTTTTGAACATTTCATATAATGGAAGCATACAGTAGGTGGCATTTGTGACTATTTCCTTCAATCAGTGTAAGATTTTTAATGTTCATTCATATTGTAGCATGTATCAATACCTCATTTATTTTCATGGCAGAATAACATTGTATTGTACAGATATGTCCCATTCTGTCTATCCATTCATCAGTTAGTGGACATTGGTCTGTTTCCACGTTTTGGCTGCTATGAAGAATGCTACTATGAATGTTCATGTACAAGATTTTGTGTAGACATATGGTTTCATTTCTCTTCGTTCTATACCCAGAAGTGAAAATGCTGGATTCTATGGTAACTCTATGGTTAAGCTTTTGAAAACTGCCAGACAGTTTTCTAAAGTGGCTGAAGCATTTTTCATTCCCACCAGCAGTGTAGGAGAGTTCCAATTTCTCCATTTCCTCACCTACACTTGTTATTATCTGACTTTTTGATGATAGCCATCCTAGTAGGTATGAAACAGTATCTCATTTTGGTTTCTATTTGCATTTCCCTGATGGCTAATCCTAGACTTTCTTTGAAGTGCATCTTAAAATATTTGTTACAGTTATTCAATTCAGTGTTAAAATCCTTGCTCTTAAAGCAATTCAAAAATCAATGAGAAAAAGGAGTGAATGTAAGCTGATAAGAATGTGTGTGCATATACATATGCACATGTGTGTACATCTTGCATGCATACATTTATTTACATGTAAACATGTATGTTTCAGAACTATGAAAGTGTGGGCTCTCAAGTTAAATTGCTTGAGGTCAAATCCAGGCACTGCTACATAGTACCTGAATGACCTGGAGTAAGTTGATTAATTGCTCTAAGTTCATTTTTCCTATCTGTAAGTAGGGACAATAAAAACAGCATACATAATTTGCTTAGCATAGCACTTCTAGATAGTTGATTTATAAATATTAGCTCAATATTTCTGTATTCATTGACTCTTTTACAATTAGGAGGCATTTCATGTACTGCACGATTTTAAAAAATCAATGAGGTTTACATTTTATCTTTGCACATACTTGTTTCTAAATATTTCTAGCCCATATTTTGGTTTAAACTTTAATAGATTCCCTGTCTTGGATCAGTGTTCAGCCTTACCTAATTTCTCACCCTCCCCTTCAAAATACAATTATAAATTCCCCATACAAGAAGAAAATAATAAGAAATATCTTTATTACAAAATAGCACCATCAGTTCTCATAGTAAAATGCATCCCATGTTGACACAGTTCTAAGAGAGGTCCCAAGGCAAGCAAAAGAGGAAGAGGAAGCCCTCAGGGCCTGTGACAGCATGTGCCCTTGAAGGGCAACAGAACTCTCCTTCCCGTCTCCTCCAAAGCCTCATGATTTAGTCCTTATACTCCCCACTCATCAAACCAGGGGAGCAGTGGAAATAAGCAGCACAAATTACCAAATAATGCCCCTTATTTCCATGTAGAAGCAGGTGCATTTTCCTCAGGATAAGTGGTGCGATGACACTGATCCACTCTGACAGGCCAGCTGATCTAAAATTACTCAGCACACAGCCCCTGGCTGGGGAAGCTTCTCCCAAGAGCTTATTCTGAAACTCTTCAATCCCCCAGGTGCTAATTAAAATTTACTGGATAATATTTGCAAAGCTTAATGGCCCTAGTTACAGCAATTATCAGTTACTAAATGTTAGTGCCGGGGATGTCACCTGATGACTGGCTTTTTTATTCAAGAGGATTGTCCCTCTTCCGCCACCCATGATTCTTTCCCTCCACTTCTTCAAGAATCCAAATGGGCTAAATCTTTCAAATGGCTTGAGAGGAGGAAAAAAATCATCATCCTACACTTAAAATAATTCTTTTTTCCTTGGACCACTAGGCACTGAGGGATCAGGGTTTTAAACACAAGGATCCCGCTGTGGAAGTGAGGGGCTAAACTGGAGGTTCACCTCTGAGCCACCATCAAGGTGTACTCCTGGCTCATCCATTTGCCTCGGTGATTGCATCAGCAGGTAGACCAAAGGCCCTGACCAAGGCCCGCTAATCTTATCAGGTTATTGCAAATGACTGCTCTTGAAATGGGAGACAGTATGTCTAAACAAAGGAGAACCGACCAGTTTATGGAGTTGGCACCAAAGGAGCCGTAGGACAAGGACTCAGCCTGGTACCATGCTCTGGCCCCGGCTTCTGCAGACCACATGAGGAGACAAGTACTGCAATGACATACAGAGGCATTTCCTGGGTTTAACTGAGTTCAAAATGCTCTTGATGGCCTTCATTAAGCAGATGAACTGTGACAAAAAATAAGATGGTCCAGATACTCTCTAAATAAATGACCTTAAAATAGTCAAACTTCTTTATGTTCTAATTCAGGAAAGACGTCAGATCCAAGATCAGTTTAGCTCAACCGCATGATCTGGGGGCACCAGCGGCTTTTGCTCTTTGCTCATATACCAATGGCAACTTTTTACTAAGACACAGTGTTCTCAATTGTTTCTGTGTTTGTTTATTTGTTTCCAGAAGAACACTTTTCCAGAGTTCTCTTCCAAGAGAACTAATATTTGTGGAACATCTACTATTTGCCAGACATTAACGCTCGGCACGTTAAACAGCCACATACAGCTTTCGTTGTCTTGGCCCAACTATAATGTCAGCTCTTCCCTTTCCCTTTTAAATAAATCTATTTTCAGAAGCAGAGGAAAAGATGATGGCCCAAATTTTTGATAGTCAGGGATATGTGTAAAAGAAATATAAAACAGTGGAAGAAAGACCAAACTTTGTGAGAGAAAATCAAGGTTATTATAAAACTCTTCCCTGTTCAATACCTCTGGCCTTCTCCAAGGCATTGAACATTCTGAGCCTAGAGGCACCTCACTGGGTCAAGATTAGACACTGCACGTGAAGGAGCTCAGAGAGAGGTGAGATGCTGTATAAAGTAGGAGGACTCTTACTCTAATCAGGAGGTCAACAGAAGTGAAATATTCAAGATCCTCACAAACACTGGCAATGCTCATAGAGATCAAACCAAAAGGTTACTGAGTTAAAAAGGCACGGCTGTGTATATCCTGCAGCAAATGACGATCGTCAATAGTTAAAGTTGTTTCTGGTCCTGGTTGCATAAGGTTTTCTTCAGAACCAAGCAGGTTTAAAACTAACTTGCAGCAACAATTAATATTCTAGACCATTCTATTTCTTTCATTGTACAATATCATATAGAAACAAACTTTGCATCCTTTTGAAGTTTTATAGGAAATACATTGGGGTAAGGAAGAGAATGTAAGTTTGTTGTACAGTATATATAAGCATTCTCCTCCCTAAGCCCCCAATAAATTTCCTATAAAGTTTTGAAAGGATGAAACATGTCTAGCAAATGTTTTTTAAAAGGCTTGGGGTCAAACATACTTGATTTTCCACTAGGTTAAAATAATTTTTGTATGTCCAATCTATTAAACCAAATAATGAAAAAGATGTACAAAGCAGCAATTTCATCTGTATTTTCAATAGCTGTTTCCCTGGGCTAACTAGTTGGCAAAGCAATTTGCATGAACATTACTATCCTCAACCAGAAAACATTCAGTAAGTGTCAGATATTCGCTGGGAACTTCTTGGTACTGACTGATCTACAAATCATTTCAAATACATGGATACCTGAAGGATGGGAGGAAGGGACTTTAGCGAGGAAAAAGGGTGAGGGGGAACATTTCAGAAAAAGGAAGTAGCACATGCCCATGGGAAGGAGAAACCGTGGCTGGAATAGAGTGAAGGGTGGGTGAGGTAGGCAGAGGTTAGATCATGCAGGACCTCAAGGTCCTAGGAGGAAACACAACTTATTCAGATGGTTTAATAATGAGATTTTAACAATAGGGATACTTTCAGATGTGTAGGCAGTATTTCAGGAGTCAGCACCCAGAGAAAGCATAACAGGAAGCTCTCACCATCCCTAGGACAAGAAGGAGGAAGAGAAGTATTGGAGTCTGGTGGGAGCTGGAGCTGTGGAGGTGAGGCTACCCACACCTGCTGGCAGAGAAGAAAGGCAGAAACAGGGAAGCAGCAGGAAATACCTCCAAACCCTCCGTCTCTCCTCATGCTCTGCCGATGCATCCCATCTAGTGTCTTTCTTGGGACACAGAGAAATTAGGGGAGGAAAAGATGGCAAACAGAGAATAACCAGCATACCGGACTTTTTATTTCATCCTAAGAAAAATGGGAAGCCTTTGAAAAATTTTAATCTAGGGAGTGAAGTGGTGAAGTTGACAGCTTGGGTCTTTTCTGTTATAGGTTTTGTGAAACAGCATTCAAATGCACGTTTTCTTCCATATTGATAATCACTAGGCAAAAAGACGGGGGGGGGGAGGGAAGGAGAAAGGAAGAAAGAAGTGTGAGATGTTTCAGGTTTGTTACAAGTTTAAAAACAAATAGGAAGAGACTATCAAGACTAAAGGCAAATTTGGATACTCCAGGAACAGCCGCAAGTTGACACTATGAAAATCTGTGGGTGATTCGTAGGACTTACCTAGAGTATGGCAATGAACTCAGTGAAAGATCATGCTGAAGATGAGAGATTTCATTTATGTTCTCTTTTTCTGAGGAGTTAGTATTGCAAGTTTTCATCAAAGAATTTGCTGGAGCTCAGATGTTTCCTGTTTTTGTGAACTTGCAGTAAGAGTTACAAAAGCTATTCTTTGGGGGGAGTTTTATTTTTCTTCATTGGGTAGTGTTGAAAGCAAAAAAAGAGATGGACTCTTTAAAACCATTTAGGTTCCATGGATATAGGTTGATTTCCTGCTATAGTTAATTTTTGTGCCTTATTTCCCTAAAACAATTGGGATCTAAAAGCATTTTGAGGAAAACTCTAGACCTTTTAGTAAAAAAGATAGAAAGAAGGAAAGAAAGAAAGAAGGAAAGAAGGAAGGAAGGGAGGAAAGGAAGGAAGGAAGAAAGAAAGGAAGGAAGGAAGGAAGGAAGGAAGAAAGAAATATATAGCATGCATATTCTATAAATGAAGGAACCATGAAGAATCCAGTAAGTTTTCTAAATCAGATATCTTGCTACGTGTCCTCTATCATCTAGGGACATTTTTAACACTGTAAATTCCCAAGGGCCCCTGAAAACCAACTGAAATGAAATCTCTGAGTAAGACCTGGGGTTTTGCATTTAAAAGAAAATGTCCTCTCTGTGATTCTGACATGCAGCTATCTTTGGCAATCACCATAGATATAATTTAAGGTCCAAACCATGTTTATTTAAAAATTCCAGGGCTTCCCTGGTGGCGCAGTGGTTGAGAGTCCGCCTGCCGATGCAGGGGACACGGGTTCGTACCC
>NC_041222.1:32308578-32322443 GCF_002837175.3 Physeter macrocephalus
GCCTGCGCGTCCGGAGCCTGTGCTCTGCAACGGGAGAGGCCACGGCAGTGAGAGGCCCGCGTAATGCAAAATAAATAAATAAATAAATAAAAAATAAAAAAAATAAAAAATAAAAATTCCAGATAATTAAAATGCTGGTGATGTTAGTCTAATGAGTTTCCAGGTCCTTCCACTTACATCATTCTATTACTCTTGTTACTCAGTTTCAAATTTAAATGCATAAAGATGGATCCAAACTTCTAAAATTCCTAGAATTGACTTGACCTCAATGGATTGTTTCCATGTTGTACAATGCCAGTGTGCACTTTTGGTAATGGGCTTTTTAAAATAACATATAATACATGATTTTAACTGTGTTTAAATTTTGGTTTTTCATTATGAATATATTTTAAGTGGTTTCTGACGTTCTCTGAGTACCTAGACTCGGTGGATACATTGAGATGGCTTAAGAAACAAAATGATTATTATTTACATACCACAGAAAATTACTGGTCTAGTGCTTTACTTCAGAGCTACTTTCAATCTTCTCTGGTGAAGGTTCCAGTGGAACGTCAATCATTGTCAATAATCAGTATCCTGAAATCAACCAAAATCCTGTTCTTCAACATGGTTATTTTCTTCAAACTTCTTTCCTGGAATCAAATACTCATCTGTGTCCTGTGTTTTTTGGAAGAGGTTTTGTGTAAGAAGACCTGCTTGACTCATTCTGAAGAATTTCTCTGATTTGTATTCTAGCCCATTCTTTATTATACAGTTGGCTCACTCTCTCTCTTTTTTTTTTTTTTTTTTTTGGGTTAACCAAGGATCAAAGATTCAATACCCAATTTGGAATACAAATCAATTTCTGGAAATCTCATGCTTACCTTCCTACACCTGTCCTCTCACTATAATACCAACACCAGAAGTAGACACAAACCGACACCATGTGTTTCTGTATAAACTACTTCTGAGGTTTTTATTCTACAGTTTATACCCCTGCAACAGTATGATTTTCATTGCAAAGCAGAGTGGACTGATCACAAGCAACCACTTCCACCCTAGTCCAAAATCATTTGAAATGAAACCAAAGCTGTCTAAAATATTTTATGTTATTGGAAACCAAAAAAATTTGGTGAATTTCTGAAGAACAGAAAACCAATAGGAATGAAAGAGGAACTGAAAACTACACACAATTGTAATGAAAATACACAGGGTAAATAAATGGTGTTGAGATCAGAGTAGGTTAGGAGGATACTGAGGGTCAAAGGATATAAGGAATGATAATGGAGCTTTAGGTAACTATCAACTCAAGCTGTCACCTTGTACAAATATCTTGAGGGGATACAGTAACTGAGTTTGCTTCCAAAAGGTATCAGTGAATAGAGCGCTAAAACCAGAGAATTCCAGGTAGCTTGAAGGCACAGAGAGAGATGAAGGGGGTGCTTTCAAAACCAAATTATAGGTTGCCGTCACACCATGTTCTTCAGTATTCATATCTCTCCAAAGACAAGCTTCTTTAGTCAAAACATGCATCCATAAGCAAGTAAGCAGGAAATGGTTCTGAAAATATGAGCAGATAAACTAAGAACCAGAAGATATCTGAGGAAAACCAAAACTATTAAAGAATGAACTCCAATTCAGTAAGTAGAAAACTAACATTTGGAAAAATATGTAATGGAGCAAGTTAAGACTATAATGAGATTATGTGGATTTGTTTACCATTTCTATAAAACTAGAAGAATATTTATGAAAAAATCTGGAGAGCCTGTTAAGAAAAGTAGGTTCAAAATGTGAGATGAATAGCAAAATGAATTAGGCCGAAGAGTAAATTAGTGAGCTTAGACAGTCATGCCAGAGGACTCACAGAACATGGTGTGAAAGGAAAAAATGATGAAAGATGCAATGAAATAAAGAGTTGCAGAGAAAAGACCTATTAGACCCAAAATCTATTCAACAGAATCATTGGGAAATGAAAGCTAGATAATAGAGAAAAATATATAATCAATGAAATAATAGAAGATTTTACAGAGCAGAAGAAAAGACCCAAAGGTATCAATCTGGAGAATGAGCACAGATCTACAACTAAACACAACAAATTCCACAAGCCAAGGCTAAAAAATAACACTCCTAAATTATTCCAAAGAGAAAGAACAGCTTCCCTACAAAAGAAAAAGAATCATATGAACATCAGGCTTCTCCGTGACCACAATGCATACTTAAAGACAATAAAACAAAAAAATGGCAAATTTCTAATAAAAAAAACTCCATTTTAAATATAATTGATTTTTACCTATTTTGAAAAGTTATAAGTAACTTCACTATCCACCAACGTATTAATAATAAGTGATGCTGAATAAATATTATGAAATACTACTATATGACTTGATAAGGGGACAGCAATTAGCACTTGCAACAACTTTTCTCAATATGATCCTCAATTCCAAAGGCAGGGGCTGCACGATTGAGAAGCTGAGCAGAGCCTTCAATAGACTCACAGGGCTAAGACCCAAAAATGGCACCCAGGGCCTGCCAAGCAGGAGGGCCCTTGTAAATACCCAAACGTTTGAGGGGCACAGCAAGCAACATTAAACCAGAAACAGCCTGGCCCTAACAGGAAACAAAGTCCAGGTTCAAACAATTCTAAACCCTTTGGGGTTGAGGTGACCTGGGACTGTTAGTGCCCTTAGAATAACAGCCAATAGAAGCAAAGGGAAGGCTCACTGGAGAAAGAAAAGGGGTGGGATAGGGAGGGTGGGAGGGAGGCTCAAGAGGGAGGGGATACGGGGATAGAGGTATACATACAGCCGATTCACTTTGCTGTACAGCAGAAACGAACACAGCATTGTAAAGCAATTATACTCCAATAAAGATTTTAAAAAAATCATTCCAAGCATCAAATTATTTCTAGTTTTTCATATACAATATTTAGCATTGTGGGGGAAAAAAAACAGGCTAGGGAAACGCCAATCAGAACCACAGTGAGATATCACTGCATACCTGTTAGGATGGCTGTTATCAAAAAGACAAGAGATGAGAGGTGTAGGCAAGGATGTGGAGAAAAGAGAACGCTTGTGCACTGTTGGTGGAAATGTAAATTGGTGCAGCCACTATGGAAAACAGTATGGAGGGCCCTCAAAAAATTAAAAATAGAACTACCATATGATCTGGCAATTCCAGTTCTGGGTATTTACCTGAAGAAAACAAAAACACTAACTTAAAAAGATATCTGCACCCCTCTGTTTATTTCAGTACTATTTACAATAGCCAAGATATGGAAACAACCTGAGTGTCAATTGATGGATGAATGGATAAAGAAAACGTGATATAGATATAGATATATAATGGAATATTATTCTGTCATAAAAAGAAGGAAATCCTGCCATTTTTGAAAACATAGATAGACCTTGAGGTCACTGTGCCAAGTGAAGTAAGTCAGACAGAGAAAGATAAATACCATGTGATCTCACTTACATGTGAAATCCAAAAGCAAAAACAAAACAAAAAAAATAAACTCACAGATACAGAGATTGGTTGCCAGAGGCAGGGGGCTGGGGGATGGGCAAAATGGATGAAGGGGGTCAAAAGGTACAACCTTCCAGTTAAAAAATAAATAAGTCATGAGGATGTAATGTACAGCATGGTGACTACAGTTAAGAATACTGTATTGTGTATCTGAAAGTTGCTAAAAGATCTTAAAAGTTCTCATCACAAGAAAAAAATGTAACTATGTATGGTAACAAATGTTAACTAGACTTATTGTGGCAATCATTTTATAATATATACAAATATTAAATCATTATTTGTACACCTGAAACCAATATAATGTTGCATGTCAATTATACCTCATTAAAAAAATTGTTTAAAGGTGATATTTAACCCAAGAACTGATTGGAGTAATCAAGTCGAATACCAAAGCCAGACAAGGACACTACTACAAGTAAAGAAAATATCCCTGATGTACATATGCACAAAAATCTTCCATGAAATACTAGCAAATAGAATTCAACAGCACATTAAAAGGATCATATACCATGGTCAAGTGGGATTTATCCCTAGGATACAAGGATAATTCAACATATAAAAATCACTAAATGGGAGGCACCACATCAACAGAATAAAGGATAAAAATTATATTATCATCTCAATGGATGCAGAAAAAGCATTTGACAAAACTCAAAATCATGTCACATTAGAAACCCTCAACAAATTAGGTATGGACGGAATGTATCTCAACAAAATAGATGCCATGTACGACAAGCCCACAGCTAACATCATACTCAATGGTGAAAAGCTGAAAGCTTTTCCTCTAAGATCAGGAACAAGACAAGGATGCCCACTCTTGCCACTTTTATTCAACATAGTACTGGAAATCCTAGTTAGCCCAACTGGACAAGGGAAAGAAAAAAGCATCCAAATCAGAAGATAGAAGTAAAATTGTCTGTTTGCAGATGACATTATCTTATATAGAGAAAATTCTAAGAACTCCACCAAAAAAACTGTTAGAACAAATAAATGAATTCAGTAAAGTTGCAAGATCCAAAAATCAGTATTAAAAAACCATGTGTGATTCTATACACTAACAACAAACCATTAGAAAGAGAAATTGAGAAAACAATCCCCTTCATAATAATATCAAAACCAATAAAATACCTAGGAATAAATTTAACCAAGGAGATGAAAGACCTGTACACTGGAAACTATAGACATTAAAAACATAGAAAACAAGAAGATACTGACAAAAGAAATTAAAGAAGCACAAACAAATGGCTATGGTCCTTGAAGAGGGATGAAATATAGGACAGGCTGCTGTATAGTTTACTCTGTTATTGCATCTCCACGTCTCTTTCATGTCCCTGTATTCTCCTATAATATTCTCTTTCATACTGAGAATACATTTATATAATTTGGGGACAATTTATGCCCTGAAAAGTGTGCAAAAAGTAATTTTAAAATCTGCATGTTATTAATTAAAATATCAGACTCCCATGGTCTTAACTTTCACTAGAAGATATTACTTCATTTAATTCTAAATGTTCACATCATTTTATAATATGGAAAGAAACCAAAAGCAATAATGAAATCTACAAGTAAACGGATTTAAATTTTAATACAAAGTTAGTAAAATCAGCAAAACAAAATTTGTTTATGTATCATAATCAATCTACATAAAAGTATGTTTCATTGTGGATAAAACCAGGAAGAAAACAAAATGAAAAAGGTCTTGATATCAGGCAAATGAGACTTTTTGCTATGGTTTTCCCCAAATTGTCTTTACTCTGGTTTACTCTTCTTATAATTAAAGATTCCATGAAAATAAAATGTGCAACATATTTTATGAAAGAAAAATAATGTCCTCCATTTTTATACCATTCTTACTTCTAAAAGTCAGGTATGAGATTTGGGAAATTAAGTTACATGAAGAACTTCACACAGATGGCTGTTAGTGAAGAATAAGAATTAGGTCACAGGTCTAATTAACTCAGAGTGGAAAAAATTCAATGTTTCTCCTACCTGCTAGTCATGCTGAGCAAGTTTTATGTCGGTATCCTATTTCATACTACCTCATAACCTAATAGATTTTCTTTATTCAATCAGGTCTAGAAGCAACTATAAATATTCCAATTTTTCGTATACTTTCTAATCTCAACAGAATATGAATTCTCACTAAAGAACTCTCCATTCTTCACGTTGCTGCTTTTACTCTCTACCACGTATCATCTGAAATGTTTGCACCTTTCCTTGTATCGTCACATTTTGTTGATTTTCATTCTGTTCCGCTTTTTACTTGTTGTGATGGAGTGGTGACTCCAGCTCCTTACATAGGTAACTGTTGATTGCTTTTTAGTTTTTATATATACAGTATATATATATATATATATATATATATGAATGATATGTATCTTTGATCTAGCCATAAAGAACATAGTAGCCCAAAGAGGGAAAAGAATCAGGGCTTTGAAAAGATTCACACCAATTTCAAAAGGAAATTTCCTTGTTTGTAATAATTTTCTAAGCCAATGTTGTCACTATCTTCAGTGACATGAGTGTCCTGAATTAGAGCTGTGCAGGTCTTAGGAATCCAGAATGAGGGGGTATTTGTGCTTTGCCTATAAATGAAAGGTAGTTAGGACCTCTGTTATACTGTCCACGTATTATGCTTTAATAGACACAGTGTAATGTACCAACATATAAATTCATTTTAATATATACTCTAGGACCTGTTAACACTTGAATTCTGTCTGGAATTCTCATCCTTTTTATTAGCATAAGAAATCACTTTTCACTGGTGAAATGAGTGTTCAAAATATATGGTTGGTGAGAAGGACTATTCAGCCCCTGAGACCACTGCATAAGAAAGGTATAGGAATGTTTCAGGCCTATGCTCTATATGGAACTTTCTAGAGAGTGCTATGACTGACCCAAATAGATATTGGCTGAGACTGAGTCCCAGTAATGTGGTTTCTACCTCAGAATGTATCCTTCATAGGTGCTTATGGGATTACTTGGAAACAGAGAAAGTTTTCCCCACGCTTAACTAAAATAGGTCGTGCCTTCTCATTAGTAGGTTATTGTAGTTGGCTCTAAGATTTGTTTCCAATGTAAAATACCAACTGCTGAAGAGACCTCAGAGCTTCCATATATTTCCAGTCTCTTTTTGATATCTACCAAAATGCTTGAAAACTCCTGAAGGGCCAAATTGGCTTATGTCAATTCCTATCGCTCTCTATCTGGAGACAAATACAAAAATATTCCAGAATCTCTGTTTTTGAGGACTTTAGGGTTTCATCACTAGTTTACATTATTTTATTTGTAATTTGGTATCATTTTAAGACGAGCCTCACTTGGAGGTAAAAGAAGTAACTACTGACTTGCTGGTTCAGTGACAAGAAGAAGATTCCCGTGCCATAAAAGTTTTTCCTGAATCAGTAGGTTGATTCTTAACATTCTACAATTAAAACATCATAGCAGTAACTAATATGTTTCATAATTGTTTTGTTATTGTTGTTTTTAAGCAGGAAATCTTATCACCAAGAAATAGAGTTCTCTGGCAGTTTATCGTGATTGTTGGCTAGAAAATTCTGTATTATTTGTAGACTATGCTGTCCACTGAGAGAGCGGTCATCCACAGATGTGCGTGTATGAGTGTGAATGTATGTTTTGGCTCTCACTGCGTTTGAAGAGTATTTGAAATAGTTATAAACACTAAAATTCAGAAAATTTCACATAAAAATTCAGATTTTCATGCCTACCCTAGAATCACTGGTCCCTATGGCTTCATATCTCATTTACTTAAACTCCCCTGCCCTGCAATTGAACCTAGACGTTCTCTAAAATAGGGTGCATATAAAGCTGCAGTCCTTGCCTTAATTTTTCCCCAAAGAGGACACACTGCAGACAGTTCCATTAAATGGCCTGGCAATGTGGAACAGAACAGGGTACAAACATGTTCTACAGCAGAGGTTAGCATGTAGTTTCAATATCCATCCTGCCTGTTTCTTTCCCAGTGCCATCCTCAGACTGAATGCTCCTAAACAAGTTTCTTCCAGCCTGGAATTAAAGGGTTTCCTATCTGTGTCAATTTGCTTTTTATTTTTTGTTAATTCAAATGAAATCAGTAGTTTGATGGACTCTGTCAACAGAAAATAGCTCTGGTGCCCTTTTCCCCTTTCTACTGTGAAACATACTCAAAACAAAATAGTTCATTTGTACCAGGAAAGCCATCTTCAGATACATAAAATTAGCCATTCTTTACTCCCAGGAACTCACACATTTAAAAAATCTAGTGCCCAGCATCTTGTAGGAATAAAGTAGAAAAACAAGCCCAGATGAAAGAGTCAGAAAGCTGGAATAGCTGACAATTATCACCAGAAGCGAGGATGATGCTGGTTGAGGGTTTCAGGAGCCACTCACTCATCACCAAGGAGATGCTCCCTGGGTGTGGCCTTATCATAAGAGGGAAAGCAGGATACAGTGATTTTTGCTGGTCCTTCGTCATCTCTTTGAGTTCTTAAGTTGGAGTGTTGTAGTGCTCAGTCCTGAGGCCTCTTCTTTAATTACAACCATTTCTTTGATCATCTGTTCTAATCTCATGACCTAAAATGCCATCTGTACACTGTATCTGCAAATTTAGAATCCCAACCCACACCTTTCCAGTGAACTCAAGACTTGCATGTACAGCTGCCTATGCAACATTTCCCAGTGGATGTCTAACTGGCATCTCAAATTTATCCTGTCAACATTTAAACTCATGGCCATTACTCCTAACACCGCTCCTGTGTCTTCCCCCACGTCAGTTGACATCATCTTCATCCTTCGCTTCTCTCTCTGTACTATATCCCACTTCCATCCACTGGGAAAACACGTTTGCTTTGCCTTCACTTTGCTCCCAGCCACAGGGCTGCCTTATTGTACCTTGAACACACTAGTCATGCTCCCAACACAGGGCCTTTGCTGTTGTTGCCTGTGTCTGGAAGTCTCTTCCCTTAGGTATCTATGTGCTGCCCCCTTCATCTCCTTAAGTCATTGCTCAGATGTTACCTTCTCAACGAGTTCTTTTTCAACCAACTTATATAAAATGGTAATGCCCATCTCCCCTATACTCTCTATTCTCTATCCTTGATTTATTTTTCTCCAAAACATTTATTGATTTCTAACTTGCCATATAATTCATTTTTAATGGTTTTTATTGTCTCTTTCCCTTCAAAAAGAATGTAGGTTCTATGAGGCAGGTATTTTTGCCTGACATATAGTAGAAGCTCAGTAAATATCTGCCGAATGAAGAAAGACTCAGAAGGACTCTAATCTCAATTTGACCTAAAACTAGCTGTGTGACCTTGGACAAGTCATTTGATCACTCTGGGCCTCAGTGTGTTTGCCTGTAAAAATGAGAAGACTAGATTAGAATAGCTTGGAAGTGGGAATAGCAGTCATGAGAGAGTAGAAACAAAAAGATCAGTTCCATCGAAGTCTCTCTAGCGTTGCACTTGCTTTGAGTTTAAGAAGGAACCAATTGGATTATGAGCCTTGGAGCCAGGCACTTGAGTAGTAAGTTGAGGCTCTCTGTGGCATTACAGGCAACAGGGCCAAGCTGGCAGCATCCCAGTGGCAACAATGCCCTTATTTTCCTCAAGGACTGGTTCAGAAGCTGGCAGCCTCCCCTGATAGACATCACCAGAGTGAGCAGGAGAGGAGGAGACCCTCAGATATGGTGGCCAAGAGAACTGTGTTCAAATATACAAGAAACATCCCCTTAGGTCTCCTAGAAACAGTTGGCCAGGTGGGGAAGGAGGAAAAAAGAGGGGATAGTTCCTGCAGTTTTAGATAGGGCTGAGCCAGAGAAATATGATTTGGGTAAAAGCATGATCTTATTTATACTCCTCGGATGGCATGGCCTGGGGAGACATTGCCTAAGACTCATGGCTTCTTTCATTCTACCCCACTGCTCTATTAAATTCTATTCCCTGCACCTTCAGAGCAAATCATTCCACATAACACTGTCTGCTTTCTTTGATCCATGTGACTGGAAGGATGGACCGTCAGCTCCCCTCCCCCACCAGCCCTGCCATCGCCCAAGGCACAATCAATTTTAATATGCAGGGGAAATAGACCACACAGGATCTATGGCCTCCCAACAGGGACCTGACATATTAACTGTTGTAATACCTCTAATTCAGTCTATTTACTTTGGGAGAGGCCCGTCTTTCCTGCTCATCATCTTAACCCATACATCGGCTGTGTCATGACTATTTAGAGTGATGGGGGTGATGCTCGGGGCACAGTCACGAGAAGCCTGACGAAGGAACAGCTACAGCGAGCCCACATAGCTTCAGGGTAATGATGACTAATTCTGTTCACGTCCCTCACCCCTGCCTCGAAATCTTCTCTTGCCTTTTAAATTGGCGTCTGTCGGAGGGAATGAGTCTGCTGGTGTCACCGCTTGGTGCATTGACCCGGAGAAGGAACTCCTTCTTTTCACAAAGGGATGCAAGCGAGAGGAGTAAAGAACAGCAGAGGAGGGAGACGGGGGCCCCTGGGAGGATGAAAGATGAGCAGGGAGAGAAGGGGGGAAACCTCTTCAACCAAATGCCACTATTTTGATTCCAACACTTTTACAGCTTTTGTGACACAGAAGCAGATTATTGAGATGATCTCACCACATGTATGTCACAGCCCTACATAGCTCAAGTTGGTGTATTTTCCAGAAGGGATCTCTACGAGAAGCAAGTAAACGTTTCAGCAGGTGATTCCATACAGGCAACCATTCTCTTTAAACTGCTTAGAACCTACAACAGGGTTCTGACCCTTGATGCATACTTAATTAGCTACAGTGAAAGGAAATCTTTCCACTCAGTGTATCTCTAGATCACCAATGTTGAGCTGATAGTGATGTAGTTAATTGTCTTTAGATAACAAATGACATGCTTGAGGTCACACTTGAAAATGGAAAAAAAAAAACAAACACATAAAAAAATGCTTCTTCCACTTTAAGTTGTGTCTCAATTATTTTCTTTTATTAGAGAGGTTTTTTTTTCCCCCTTTTACTTTTGTTTTGTTTAAACTCTGAACACCTGTAGGTTTTAGAAAACAAGCAGATTCGAGCTCTAGTTTGGCAGAATCTTCTGTCCTCAGATGACATGGTAAAATGCCTTTAATTAATTTCACTCATCTAAGAATGTTTATGTCCTTTTAAAATGAATGATCAAACATTGCGATTTTCTTATTACATGAACAAATCTCTGGGATTACCAAAAAAAAGTTTCCATTAATTTTGATCCAAGAACCCACTAAAGAAAGCCATGGTTGAGAGAGCTGGTTAATGTTTGGGTGATCCTTCCCTCACCTCTCGTCTTGGAATAGGTTCTGGCTCAAAACCAATTCCCCAGCAAGACCTGAAAAGGCCTGAGGGAGTCTGGCCCAGCTCCCAGGCATTTTGGTTGGGCAATTCTCCGGAGGCCAGGGTGTTCCTGAGGATAACCCAGGCAGCTCACTGCTGGCCAGGATGAGTTCTGAAATCGTGATCTGGACTCATGCCTGTCAGTCCTGGAGAAAACCCAAAGCCATAGATCTGCTTTAGAATGAGTCTGATCTTCTGCCAGCAGAGATAGCTGAGGTCAAGGGCAGGCTTTTCGAGGTCTTTTTGCCCTCGGAGGAACTCCCTGCTCTCCTTCAGCCCAGAGAGAGCCTGGCCAGGAGCAGGAAGGTGTAGATAAGTGACGCTCTGCTACTGCCTGACCTGCTTAGGTGAAGGGCTTGAGTTCACACCCCTTGGCTTGTGGCTCTGGCACACTCAAGACAATGAATAATGACAATATTTATTACAATTACTGAACAGCTTCTCTGCCAGGCACTGGGCTAGCTTAATTACAAACAACAGTGATGGTAAAAATTATTTTACCTTTGTTGTTGGTTTTTCCTGTCTGGACTGTAAACTCTTTGAAGGAGGGAGTATTCTGTTTTGTTTGTTTTTTTTTTTTAATCAGAGGGTCTAGTAGTAGGAGGAACTCCATAAGGATTCAATAAGCTTGAGAGGGCCACAAAGATATACCCACATTCACATAAGTAGCAAATAGCAGGGTCAAGATTCAAACCCAGGTTATGGAAAAGCAAAGTGGAAACCACCCACCTGCACTTCACCCTTATCCTGCCTCTGCCCTGTGTGGGGTCCAACAGGCCACCCTGACTTAGGTGCCCAGTCCTTGAAGAAGACCTCCAGAAAAGTGAAAAGGAGTGAGCTCACAAAGATAACAGCAATTCTGACAATATCAGTACTTCTACTGTACCCAGAACGGAGCCAAAGAATTGTAACTTATCCAAAGGTTGTAATTATTCTTCTTTCTCTAAACATGGGAAATCTGAAGAGAAGGGGAAGCTGTTGGCTGGCAAAGTCACTCCGTTTGGAGTTTCGGTTTTCTCTTGAGCAGGAACACTCAGATGGATAATTATTAACATATTCACTTAAGCAAGTTATTTCTTACTTCTATAAAATGACTGGCAATACGATTGAGTCATGTCTATGAGTCCATAATGATTATGATGAAAATATTATATTTTCAGTCTTTATAACTTACAAAGAAATTCCACATATTTTAATTTTTACCATTAAAACTATAGGCATGGAGAACGGAGAGTATTATTATCCCTATCATATGGGTAAGAAAACCAAAGTCCAGAGAGAGAGAGAGATTACGTGATTCATTTGAAGTTACATGGCTAATGAAAAATAGAGGGTCAAAGTTCAGATCCTGATTCTAGTTTACTGTTCTGTTCACATTGGGAACAGAACAGGAATGGCTCCCAATCCTGGCTGGGTATTAGAATGATTCAAAGATTCTTATTCAGTTGGCCTGGGATCAAGCCCAGGCAACAGTAGTTTTGAAACAAACCCAGATATTTGTGCAGCCGGGACTGGGGAACGACCCCGTGATGATTCTGTCTGTTAATGATCAGCACACTTGCCCAGGCATAAACTGGGACCTACCATTTTGTCACTCTAACAGAAGCATCTCAATTATAACCTAATATTTGCAGAATTATTGATATAAGACATTAGTTTCACAAGGGCTATTGATTTTTCAAGGCACCTTATGGGTGGTTTGCCACTCTCTAGCATTTGTAAGACTGAAAATTTAATTACTAAGTTTATGATCATTCCCTCCATGACTAACCACACATAGAAAAATTTCCTGAGGCGAGAAACCATGTCTAATTAACCTAAGGGTTATTTAGACTAAAGAAAAGAACACTGAAAAGCAACTTAATGAGTCCAATTATATCCTTCAAGCCCAGGAAGGGCATGACCAACATGCTTCCCTTGGACACGAAGCAGGCAGACCTCCCGCTCAGCCTCTTTGCATTCTCTCCCCCAACAAACTGAAGCTTGGCTCAAGAGAGAGTGAGGTGGTGACTACTAATGGTGGTGGTGGTGGTTTTTATATGACTCCCAAAAAGTGAAAAGGATATGCCGAGTTAGAGTTCATTCATGCAGAGAAGAGCCAAGAGAGTCAAGATGAACAGTAGAACACTATTGATTGGATTAGTCAACATAGCTAGGCTATGCAGCAGTAGCAACAACACAAACTTCTAAATGGCTTAATATTTCTCGGGCACATTATACGGTCCATGTTGGTTGGTGAGGGAGCAGGGGCAGGGGCTCTGCTCCAGTCATCCTGTCACCAGCGGGCCACCTTCTTGTGATTGGCCATCTGGAAAGTGCAGCCTTCTTGGTTGCCATGTTAGGGGAAGAGAGTCAGAGACTGGAAATTATTCATGGACTTTTCACTCCTTTGCTCTGTAATTGACACACACATATGGTCATCCTTTGTCCCTCAGTATCTACAGGGGATTGGTTCCAGGACCGCCACAGAAACTACAATCGGTGGGTGCTCAAGTCCCTTTATATAAAATAGTGTGGTATTTGCATATAACCTACCCACATCCTCTCCTATACTTTAAGTCATCTCTAGATTACTTTTAAGAACAAATAGAATGTAAATGCTATGTAAATAGCTGCTGGCATGCAGAAAGTTCAAGTTTTGCTTTTTGGAACTTCCTGGAATTTTTGAAAAAAATATTTTCAATCCATGATTGGTGGAATCCTGGGATGTGAAACCTGTGGACATGGAGGGCTGGCTGTACTGTTTTATTAAAAACATGTTTCAGAGCCCGAGAGGCTTGTCTGCTCACCCGCCGGGGCGGGCGGGGGCTGGGAGCTGAGGCTCGGGCTTCAGTCGGATCCCAGGGAAAGGTCTGGAGTGGGCAGAGTGAAAACAGCCTGAAGGGGCTAGTGCGACGGCTAGCCGGGAGGGAGTCCGGTTGAAGTCTGGAGCTGCCGAAGAGGCAAGAGGCCTTTTCTTCCCTCTTTGCTTCCTGGTGCGCGAGGAGAGGGG
>NC_041222.1:32322790-32323053 GCF_002837175.3 Physeter macrocephalus
AGGGTTGCTGCTGCCGCCACCAAGAGGCCTGTGTGCGAGCACAGGTCACTCTCCACACCGCCCCTCCCGGGAGCTCGTGAAGCCCGCCACTGCCGGGGTCCCGGGATCCAGGGACAGCTTCCTTGGGAGAACGCGCGGCGCGCCTCGGGCCAGTGCAGTGTCACGCCGGCCTCTGCCGCCGCAGGCTCGCCCCGCATCCATGCCCCTCCCTCCCCCCCGGCCTGTGCCAGAGCCCCCGAATCAGCTGCTCCTTTAACCCCGTC
>NC_041222.1:32327319-32344863 GCF_002837175.3 Physeter macrocephalus
TGGGCATATACCCTGAGAAAACCATAATTCAAAAAGAGTCATGTACCAAACTGTTCATTGCAGCTCTATTTACAATAGGCAGGACATGGAAGCAACCTAAGTGTCCATCAACAGATGAATGGATAAAGAAGATGTGGCACATATATACAATGGAATATTACTCAGCCATAAAAAGAAATGAAACTGAGTTATTTGTAATGAGGTGGATAGACCTGGAGTCTGTCATACAGAGTGAAGTAAGTCAGAAGGAGAAAAACAAATACTGTATGCTAACACATATATATGGAATCTAAGAAAAAAAATGTTATGAAGAGATTAGTGGTAGGACGGGAATAAAACACAGACCTACTAGAGCATGGACTTGAGGACATGGGGAGGGGGAAGGGTAAGCTGTGACGAAGTGAGAGAGTGGCAGGGACATATATGCACTACCAAATGTAAATTAGATAGCTAGTGGGAAGCTGCTGCATAGTACAGGGAGATCACCTCTGTGCTTTGTGACCATGAGAGGGGTGGGATAGGGAGGGTGGGAGGGAGGGAGACGCAAGAGGGAAGAGATATGGAAACAAATGTATAAGTATAACTGATTCACTTTGTTGTAAAGGAGAAACTAACACACTATTGTAAAACAGTTATACTCCAATAAAGATGTTAAAAAAATAAAAACATGTTTCAAAGTTGAAAAGCGAAAAAATACCTTAATGAATATGCTATTAAGTTTTCATGAAAAGCAGGAATTAAATCTATTGTGCAGCCCACATGAGTCTAGGTTGGCTCCCTAGGATACCTCAAAAGGAGAACTTTTCTGCCTTTCTTAGAAGGGGGAGCAAGTCCCTCCCCAGTCACTTATCCTTAAGAGGGGAGTTGTAGAAGAGGTGGTGAGAGGACCACTGTTGATTTTTACCCCCTAAGTGATGAAATACTTATCCTATTGGAAAAGGTGACGACACAGTGGCCCTGGTGCCTTTCATGTCTATTTGTTTATTCATTTATTCATTCATTCCTCATGGAATTTCCCCTAGAATTTAAAAAATGGGCTTGCATTGCATGACTTATACACAGTCACGCCTAGATTTGGTAGCCTCTGGAGTGCCCTTCCAATTCCACTAAAGAACTGGAATTAGAAGATTTTTTTAAATGAGCCAGGTTTTGCACAGTTGAAGAAAATGTATAACAAAGAATAAACTAGACAATTTCGAAAAGAGCATTACATTACTGTCCCTAGAATGCTGGAGGCTGCATTCTCAGGAAGCTCTCTGCTTAACGAGGTACCCTTAGGAGAAAATAAGAGATCTTTTCCATAGTCTTTCCTTTTGGTAACACTTGTTCCCAGCATCCAAGTTTCTCTTCATAGAAGTAAGTGGGCCAACAGAAAGCAAGTAAGCCAATTTGATAACTTCAAGATGGTTTCTGAAATATCCTACCATTACAATGAGCACGTCTGAGGACAGATCCTCTTCCAAAGCTATTCATGGCAGATTTTTCACCATGAAAATTAGGCCCAAGACCTTTGTTAAGGGTTGAGAATTCCATATGGAAGAGAAAAATAGAGTTGGAAAAAATTCAAATGACACTGATCAACTTTTAGTTTTGAAGAAATAGTAAAACTTTGTTTTCTTATCAATTCATACTTAAAGGTAACAAAATCTGTATCCCTGCAAATAAGCAAGATATTTTAAAAATTCTGTGTCAGCGTGCTAATGATGTTGTTGCATGCAGTGCCTTGTAGGAACTAAGTCTTTGATTACTATAATTGATTAAGATATACTTTGAAACAATCTCACACAGGAAAACATTAATTTGGTGAACTATTTTAAAAGAATCGATCCATAGCAACACTGAGCATATACAAAATCTAGGTAAGCTATTCCATCAAGACTTTTTCTTTTTAATCAGAAATAGGATGCTTTACACAAATAACATGTTCAAAACCACCTAGTTCTTATTGATAACAGTGGTTCTCATCCCTGGCTGCACATTAAAATCACTGAGGGAGCTTTTAAAATTCAGTGCTGATTGAGCCCTGCCTAACCCACTTGAATCAGAGTCTCTGGGAGGGAAGTCCTGACACTGATATTTTTCAGTGCTTCCCCCAATGATTCTAATGTGCAATCAGGGTTGGCAGCCACTGCCACAGAATGCTTCTTATCTCTCCAGGCTGCAGCAATATTACGTTCTTCAAACTTCCTGTTTTTATACTTTCTCCCCTTTCTAAAAAGCAGATGTGTGCATATCGCTTCACCTCTCTAAAAGAGTAAGTTTCTGGAGGGTGGAATCCCATCTCCATTTCATCCTTATATTCCCATAGTTTCTAGTAAGGCACTGGCAGGCACCATGCTGAATAAGTATTAGATGATTGAGTGGCATACTATCTGATCATCTGCATAAATCTAATTCCAGATTTTTAATTTCATAGGGATCCTCTTTCAGTGGAGTAGCAAAGTAATGATCCATGAGGAAATGAAAAGTGAAAAATTAAGATTAGTAATTTGGTGACTCTTGTCCAGATAACACCTGAAATTTAATTGCAGGTGATTTTTCTGACATGTTCTAGGAGATAAAGAAACAAATGCTATAATGGTTTTCTTCGAAGACATTCTGTATAGCAACTTTACAGTTGTCCTTAAAGCAATAACATCAATGAATGGAAAGGAGATAGTTAGGAGCTAGATAAAATCATTCTTTTCCTTCAGAAACTATAATAAAAAGGTGTTTAATATATAGTTGTATTTTTCTATTGTAAACTAAAAAAATAAATTGATCAAAATTGACCAAAATGAAAGTAATGTTTATTTCTCAGTTACCCTTCAATTTACACATCCAAGAATCTGCTCTGTTTTTTACTACCTTCCATCTTGTTTAGGCAACTTACTTGTAACACAGGTCACAACTGGTAAGCCTAACCAAATGAACACTAACCTAATGAACCAGTTCCTCAACCAAGGCAGCTGTATGTTCCTGCATCAGGGGCAACTACTCTCCTACAGACTTATGGCTGAAGAGTTACCAATCCTTACTGCGTTATAAACAACAGTAGTTTTGTAGGATAGTTGTTCAAACACTAAGTTATCCAAGCACCATGTTCAAGAATTTTGCCATATATTCACAATCTCTATACTATTTATAGCTCATTTATATTTTGAAGACAATTCACTGTTTTTGGTTAAATGGATTTCAGAGGAAAACTTCAAATCGCTGTCATAAATAGAAGGTGTTTCTAATAGGAGATACATAAATATTAAAATTAAATGGTTGTTCATCATGTGTACCACCGATAGTATGAGAACCATCACACAATGGGAAATACCAGCATAAGTAAAATTACGTTAAGTATCAATTGCATTCTATGCCAAGATTCATACCATTGCAAAAATACCTGAATTTAGAAATGCCTCTATATATTAATTAATACTGGGTAAACTTAGATGGGTAGACGAGAAGTGTAAGCCCCTGCCTATTTCCAGACTCTTGAGGAGGTAAGGAATTAAACATTAATAAATTCTATGAAAAGGAAGACCACAGAGCTCCCAACATGCTCCTTTGGAGGCATTTTACTGATGACCAAGCTGAATTTATAACATCCAGGCAGATATCAGAATATGAGCATTTTAGCATTAATCACAGATTGTAATCATTTATTTACACACCTAGTTTTATTTTGTTCACTGGTTTACTAACAATTCCTAGACCACCTCTAAGTTCTATGAGAGCAGGGACCACATTCAGCATTGGAGTCCCAGTGATAGGTACATAGTAATTGCTAAAGTGATGTTTATTACATAAATGACTAAATATTCTCTTTCACTCTCTAAAAATCTCCACTTCCAAAGTGAATGTCTTCTTTACTCACATTCTACTCTGATCTGAAATATATAACTTTCAACTCTACTCAGGTACATTTTTTTTTTTTGCAGTACGCGGGCCTCTCACTGCTGCGGCCTCTCCCGTCGCGGGGCACAGGCTCCGGACGCACAGGCCCAGCGGCCACGGCCCATGGGCCCAGCCACTCCGCGGCACATGGGATCCTCCCGGACCGGGGCACGAACCCGCGTCCCCCGCATCAGCAGGCGGACTCCCAACCACTGCTCCACCAGGGAAGCCCCAGGTACATTTTTATACACCTCTTACAGCAACACCAAACTCATACTGTCACCAGCTCCCAACTCCCCATGGCCACCTCTTCCCCACCTATAAAATCCTCACCTGCTAGGTTTGGTGTTGCAGTATGGCAATTTACTTCTCTACTCAGGCAAGCTTCTGTGAGCACCTGGAAACCCAGATCTCAGACTCGCAGGAGGCCATGCCATGAGAGGGGGTAACGACTGTAGGACACATTTTGTCATCTTACATTATAATCCAGGACAGCAGAAAACACAGGATTGGCTTGGCTTTCTGATGTCAAGGAATACAAATGATACAAGACTTGGCAAGTACCCTAAGTAACTTAGCAAGGAGCTTCCACTGCTGAAACTGTAAGTATCTAAAATGTTTCTTTCACCACTCTCTTTCCATTCATCCTTGTTCTGTCATCAGTAGCATCACCCTAACAAAGAGTCTAAGGAAAGTAGGGCAAGGGAGAAGCAGTAACAGAGAGGGGGAGAGAGGGAGAGAGGGAAAGAAGAAGAGAGGGAAAGATGGAGAGGGGGAGAGAGGGACAGTGGGGGAGAGAGAGATGGGGAGGGGACATGAGGAACACCCTGCTATCCAATACCCATAAAAAATTTGTTTTTAATTCCCTGGCTATCACAGATGGAGGCTGCTGCTAGCATTTAAGATAAGATTAGTTGGTGTTGTGCTATCAGCACCTCCACATTTTCCCTGCAGGGATTCCTTCTGACAGGCTGAAGCTGGAGGCATGTCTCAGGATTAACACGAGCTAATGATTATACACTAAAGCTTTGGAACTGTTGGACTAATAGGATTAAGCAATAGCAGATGCAGGTCCCCGTTCAGGTTAAAAATGCACTTTTTACATTACAAAGTCAGACAGATCCCTTTGAACATGCAATGAATATGGATGTTTTCAATTATCACAGTCTTCCAGGGCTATACGATATGGTAAATTAATCCCTTTAGAACATCGGAAACAGGACAAAATAGCCTTCTTGAAGCTGAAATCCCTCGTTTTAGATTTTCTTTCATGGGGATAAGCAGCGGTGCACCTCACATAATTAATCTTATTACAAACAAAGAGAAAGAAAAAATTTTTTAAATGTGTAAAAATTGTTTAAATATTTGAGACACTGAGAAAAAAAAGCACTTTGAAATCAACATCTCTTAATTAATATCCAAACATACAAACATAAGGCGTGACAAGCAGATGGCCAGATGTGTGTTGGGATGGGTTTGTATTTCTCTATGCCTCAGGCTGTTAGTGCAAAAAGGGGGAAGGGAAAAAAATTAAGGTCACTTAAAAAAATGAACAAAATAATAACTGCCAGTAGAAAGCACTATTTCTAAGATATTTGAGTTGATCTGATCTTACGTTCCAGGTCCTGGGAGGAAAGGGGAAGGAATAGGGCATAGTGAGATATTTACATTTTGCTGCCACATGAAAGGGTCTCTGCTTCCCAGCAGATAAAACCATCCCTCAGAATAGCTGGAATGTAAATCCCCATTATTGCAATTAAATGGGGCTGGATGTGGACATTAGGGGTGGGGGGGGTGAGCCTCAGGAGTTTCATGTGTTTGATTGACTTAGAGAGGATGGAGGGGGGAAAAAACAACTATGTATAGGGAGGACTTCCCAGAGAAAGCTGTTTGAGCCACCAGCAGGGAATGGAAGTAGTTTTACAACAATCAGAAGAAAGCAGGCTTACCAGCATGGGTCTGATTCTTTGAAAATTCTAAAGCCAAATATCTTTATATTTGGCCTGAGCAGTTGGTATTAACCTTCATTAACAGGCCCTACAATCACACCGCCTAATATCACTCCCCACTTCACAATGAGGACAAACTAAAGGCATGGGTAGTTTCTCCAACAAACAGGAATCCCAGTTTGTTTTTTTTTTTAATTGCAAAATGAAAGAGAAAAAGGAAAAAGTGAGACTATACCAGGTCCTTCATTGAGACCATTCTTTGGTTTTTATTATGCCTGACATAGTTTGTTTCTAGGAAACTACTTGGATACTTCCATCCAGGATTCAAATAAAATCTGAATCAAACAGTTATGACAACTGAAGAAAAGCATGAGGTAACTATGGAGTACTCGCTCAGGTTCCAACATTCCAAGTCAATCAAAAATACCGAGGTGTCAAACTGCTTCAGTTTCCCAGATGGTCCAGTACAACTACATGGACCAGGATTTTCTACGAACATCAAAAGTCTAATGTGCCTGCTCTGTAAATACTACTTGGACTAACCTACCTAAACTAAAGATGCTAGCAAACTTCCATAAACATTCCTATTTTTTAAATTTTTGATTGAAAAAGTCACTTCTTGACAGAATGAAATAAATTATTATTTTAACTGGACTATTTGGCATTCCCCCTTTTTTTTTTCATTGCTTCTCTGTCAACTGCACAATAAATTCAGAGGCTATAAACTAATTTTCAGATTTTAAAAAACTGCTCTTCCTGTGAAAGGCATCAAAAAAGCTGTTGTGTTAAACATGCACGTCTTCTCCTTTCTTGGAAGAAAAGAGCGATTGATAATTTCTTCAAATGGACTTAATCTTCCCTAATCATTATGCATTTTTCAATGACATACAGTAAGTCCCCTACATATGAACTTTCACGTTGCAAACTTTCAAAGATGTGAACGTGCTACTACCCAGATATCACAGGATGGGTTTTTCAAGAGGGACGATAGAATTGAATCCAGCAAGGAACCAGAACCTGTGCCATCAACGTCAGGTGTGAGTGAGATTGCATCTTGCCCTCTGTCTCCTGTTGCTGAGGATCCTTCAGCTCTACCATCGCCCACCTCCTCTCCCCCATCTAATCAGCAACTCTTCTTGCCTGTTCACTCGATGCCAGCCCCTGTATGCCGGCTGTTGTACTGTACTACTGTACTTCTCAAGGTACTGTACTGTAAGATTTAAAATGTTTTATTTTTTGTGTCTGTTTTTTACGTATTATTTGTGTGAGAAGTATTATAAACCTATCATAGTACAGTACTATACAGCCGATTGTGTTAGTTGGGTATCTAGGCTAACTTTGTTGGACTTATGAATAAATTGGACTTACAAATGCACTCTCAGAATGGAACTCGTTCGTATGTAGGGGACTTACTGTACATTAAGATAAGTGCTACTCAGTTTTAATGTGCTCGGGAATCACCTGGGATTATTGCTAAAACGGAGTTGCTGTTGCAAAGGTCTGGGGTAGAGGCCTAGAGTCTGCAATTCCAACAAGCTCCCAGGTAACAGAAATGCTGATGGTGATGGTCCAGGAGACCACACTTTGAGTAGCAACTCATTAAGATACCAAAGCCACTTAATGAATGATGTGTCACTCAGACTTGAGGAAATCAAACATGCCAACTCTGCACATTGCTCTTCTAACAAAGTATAATATTATCAACTTAAGAGTGAATTTGATGATAATCAAAACACCCCATTTCTTGGCCTTTTTCCTAAATATCAATCTCTTGTCCATTCTATCAGGCATATTCTTAATTGGTTTAGTTATTCATCCTCCAAAATGAGGTTATGATAGATTTATCATTTGAATAGCTTCTAAACCATCATCTTAATTAATTACAAGTCCATTATAATTTTTATTCCTCAACCATCTTAAAAACTGACAACATTGATGCTATCATTTTCAAGTGAAGTTTGTTAGAGTACTATTGCATTTAGAGGCATTTTGTATATTGTCAGTTTGATCTGCAAGACACGCACTAAATATTTCCATGAACTGCTGGATTATTTTCAACAGTAAATAAACTTTAATTCTGATATCGATACTGAACCTTATTCCCTCTGAAATTTTTAAATAAAACCTAATTTTTCTCCCCAATTTGGTCCATTTAACAATGCGTATTAGGTGATACTTAGCCATATATATATATATATATATATGGCACTGGAAGGAGGAGGGTAGAGAAGGAGACATTGTTATAGCAAATGCAGACCTCATCTCTGCCATCCCAACAGTTCTTGTACTAGTAGGAGAAACAGAGAAACACACATTTATAAATCAATGTCATATATGCAATAATAAAGGTAAAACCAAAGTCTAATCAGAACACAAACAAGTAAATAAATAATTGTTGAGTAGAGCTAGAGAAAGGTATTGAAAAGAAAAGTTTTGAAGGACGAATAGAAGTCCAGGGAAACGAAAATTGAAAGCACATTCTGTTAATATAGAAAACACAAAACTGCATCAACCAACATTGGGTAAGAAGATCAGGGTGGCTTCGAAATGTATCAGGCTGCATATTTCAGTCCAGCACAGAATCACTGCTGCAACACAGGTTTTCAGTAAAGAAGGGACAAAATAGATAAACAAATTCTGCTTCAGTTCCTCTGCTTGGCTCCCTAGGGAACAGTAATGTGGTCTGTGGATTTAGGCCTCTTTCTCCTTGCTCCTTTGGCTTCACCATGAGTCTCTGTTTAAAGCACTCATGTTGCACAATGCTTAGCACACAGAATGTCCAAGTCAGTTCGTAAAGTCTCATAATCGCCAGAAAGACAGGCCTGCCAAAATATGGCACGTTGGGAACTGCCACGGCATACGCTTCCTTCCTATACTCATGCCTTGTGTCCACAGGATGGGTGGGGAGTGAGAAGAATCATAGTCTCTTCCTCCTGCCTTAAACTTTGGACTCTGTGACAAACAACAATAATAATAATACAACTTGGTATTACACTCAAGGAGCTCAAAAATGACTTAAAGAATTCATTCATCAGCCGCCAACCACATACTCAGCACGATTCTTCAGCAGTTTGAGGAGGTAAAAGGGAACAAAAGAAATGAGTGTCGCCTTCAAAGGAAGTGCAGATTAGCTGTGAAGGTAAGACACAAAGATACGAAAGAGGATTCATGATAACAGATTGGACCGTTATAATTTGGAAAGACGAGACATAAGAAATGGACACCACAGATGAAAGTCTTTGCATACGCACTAACACTGCACAAAGTTTAATATAAAATCGGAAATAAGTCATTACATCTCTTACAATAGGCACACACTGGATATAATGACAATCACTGAACAGTGAAAAGAAAGGTTATGTCAGAGAAAGTATTAATAGAGTCCTTGATATAGATGCAGGCACACAGTTAGAAGAAGAGCTACGCTCAACAACTTGAAACCCTGCAGCTGCAGTATGTCCTCCTGTCACGATCACTTGCAATGCATGCGGTTTTTAAACAAAGTTTTATTATGAACCAATGTGCCATATTCCATTTCCCTAATTGCCATCCCATTCTACTCTCACACTTCCCTCTGCATTCTGCTTTGCTTATTGTCTTTGAACTACCGGCCTTTTCAACATGAATCTTGTGAAGGTGGAAATGACCGAGTCCTCAATGATTTAAAACCCTCTAAACCCTATCTTCTCTAGTGCCTAAATCATTCCTTAAGTGGCTGACAGACACTTACTTCCAATCAGAGGTGTTCATTAAATAAGTGATTAGAAAGCATGGTAGATGTGGCTAATTGTTGAAGGGCCAAGAAAGGGGCATTAAACACATCTTATCTGAAGCTTTCATCGATTGTTAGTAACGCATTAAATGTTGCCCTGCTGTCTCAAACTAGTTAATGGTATTAGCCTTGTAAGTAGAATGGCTCTGGGGAGAAACTAACTCGATATTTTTCCACAGGACTCAAAACCTTTACACAAAAGCCAGCCAAATGTTCCTAATTCTAGGGAACATGTTATTTTAGCCGTCGTGATGATGACTCAACATTGAGCCTTGCTGCTCAGTAAGATTCCAAAAGAGATGACATTTTGCAATCCCCAGCAGCAACATGTCCCCTGTCTGGAGGCGAACCGAGAAATAGTTCACTTCAAATGGGCCTCTAAACAGCTGTCAGGTCAGAATAACTTTAAGTCATTACCTATCTGAGCCATGTTCAACTAGTGACTTTTAAGTGGTGAAAATCTCTGTATCATGTTACTAATCTCACTGGCCAGCAGTGGTTGTGTCAGCAACCAAAGTTCCTTCTTAGTAAGCAGGCAAAAATAATACACTGCCCATGATTTGGAAGTTAAAGGAGCAGCTGAGAGGGTGAAAAGTTCAGGAAGTGAGGAAGTCGAAAACACGCCTCCTCAGAGCTTCTCCTCCAGAATGATTCACGATAGCCTTTAAATCACGATGCGCCACAAAAGAATTCACTCTGACTTCTGACCTGCTAATGTTGAGCAATGCAGACCTTCCCCACAAAGACACATAAGCTGCCTTCCTCTAGTCATCATTAGCTTGGATGATGAGCTTGGACCCAATTTCCTGACCAATTAGCAACTCAAAGGTCTAAAAGTAAAGAAATAGGGAACAGCTGTAAGTCTCTAACTATGATTACTTATAAACCCTTCAAGTCTAGACTCAAATAGCTACCCTATAGTTTTGTTCAACTGATTAACTCTGACTGGTTTATCACTAAACCATTCATTTACTTTTACAGTCCACTAAAGCCTTAGATAAAATGCATTTCATGTTCCTTCTTGGGCCTTTAATAATTAGCTGTGTCTACCATGTCTTTTAATCTCTCATTTAATGAGCACCTCCAATCTTTAATAATTTAAAAGGATATCAAGCCAAGTATCAATTAAAGAGAACTATTCTAGGCAGCATAAACAATAAGTGTTAAGTCAGTGGAGAAAAGCACATAGAGCCCTGTGGCTTTCTACTTCAAGAACACTTGAAAACTATGGGATTATTTCAAAACATTACACTTCACTGCTATTTATTTTAGTTATCTTACAGGCAAAATTAAATATAAAAAAATGAGCATGAAACATTTTGTACAGATTCAAGAGAGAATCATACAGGGCAATATCTAGCCTAATTCACTTCTAAATATATTCCAACTTGCCCAACTCACCTCCACTGGCCAAGAACACTAGGTACCTTCAGCTACAATTTAACTACTGTTTTTAACCCTTCCAATTTCCTGAAATACCTTAAAACTCTTGATTGTTCCAAACATCTAACCCATGGAACTGTTTCAAGCTACCTTAAAGGACAAGGCTTCCACAGCCATTTTTGGTTTTTGTAAGAGATCAATGTTGGACCATTGGTATTTCCTCATTTCTGGAAGAAAGTTAGCTCTAAAGGGTGGTAGCCTTTTTAACAGACCTGGAAAGAGCCCAGGTATCCCCAACCAAACTAAACTTCAGTCACCTGAAGGAGCCTTTGGTAGGCTATTCACGGGAATAGGCACAATAATCCCTTCCCTATGTCATGATCTTTACAATGTGGCTTGAGGTGGAGTCTAGTTTCACACCCTTTGAATCTGGGCTGACCTTGTGATCTTCTTTGGTGAAAAACACATGGCAGAAGTACAGTTGTGCCAGTTCTGAGGCCAGGCCTTAAGACGCCTTGCACATTTCTGTTCTTCTCCTAGACACTTGCCCACATGCCTTGTGAACAAATCTGAGTGACTCTGCTAGAGGATAGGAAACCGTGTAGAGAAGTTAACTGTCACAGCTAAAGGCCATCCCAGGCAGCAAGCCTCAGCTAACCCAGCAGCTGACCATAGACATAATGAGAGAGCCCCAGTCCCAAGAGCAGAAGAATCGCCCAGTGGAGCCCAGTCCAAATTGCTGACCCACAAATCATGAGCCAAATAATTGGATATTGTTGCCTTAAGCATTTAAGTTTTGGGGTGATCTGTTATCCAGCAAAAGCTACGTGATATAATGTCACAGATTTTACTAGTTGGCCTCCTGGGAGTTTTCTGTATAAAGCAAGGCCCCAAATCACCCAGCACTAACAAAAACAGATTTCCAAAGCTAGACCCAAAATTTCCACGTTACTCCCGACCTTGGGGTCATTATATCACTACCTTCAACAATTTCTCAACTACCTCTGAATATGATTATCATACACATTTCTATATATCCCAATATATTCACAATAACGATCCTGATTGCTATAAAATCTGAAGTCCTATCACTTCCTCCACATGAAATTTCCTCCATTGATCCCACGTATGTGTGATAGGAAAACACTGATTGAAAAAAAATCACCATCCTTATCAATCATGTTAAGACGCCACCCATAATCATTTGGATATCTCAGTAGCAGTCAGAGGATGTTTCTGGAGCTCTCAAAACAATAGCCTTCTCAGCATCATTCAGGTACACATGCAGATTACACCATCAATGCCTTCATAAGCAATCGACTCACAAGATAATAGGAGGAGTAACTCATATGCTTCTTCTGTAATATACTTACTTCAGTGAATAACTACAACAGAGTTCTGACACTTTCTGATGACATCAGGAGATAGGCTGAACTTGATCTGCGTGCCGCTACACCACTGATGTCATCTGTTTTTTGCCTGCTGCTGGAGATGACGATGTTGAGATGTCAGTCTTGATGTCTGTATCTTAATATGCTTAAGCACTGATATCCTTAAGCATGGGTCAGAAAAGGAGAGCATGGAACGGGAAGTGGAGGTAAAAAAAAAATTCTTGTTTCTTTGTTCCACCCAGTCCTGTGAGTCCAGTGGAAGAAAGACCCGTTTCCCTTTTCTCTAAATCCACAGCTGCAGCAACACTGCCCCACAGGCCTCTGCCTGTATCTTTTCCCTCATCTGTATAGCATGCATTCACTTCCAAAAGACCAACTCAGATAAACTACACAGTTCGTTCATATTTTTTACTACGAGTCATTTAAAATACAAATTTCTGAACCTGTCAAAAGTCTCTAAACACTGTTTTGCTTGGAAAGCTAGTCATTATTTAGAGGATCCAAAATACCAATCTCTTCTGAACACAGATATTAAACTGTACAGTCCAACTTTGTTTGGATTCCTTCTTGCATACTCTAAGAAATAAATATCAGTTTCCTATTTGTTTAGAAGATTAGGAACTCTTAACAGGTTACTTTTGTCTAAAACAGAATTAGCCCTCTTGATATTTCCACAGGTATAAAAAAATAGCCATTGGTAATCTCACTGTAAAGATGAGAACATAGAATGATACGTGTGGCCATGTGTAAATTAGAAACATTATAATGGAGGTTTGTTCTGAAATTCGGTCTTAACATAATCATTATCTATTTAATAAGCCAAATTAAGGCAAGAAAAATGCCAAATTTACTGCTCTGACAACCAAACATAAGCCTATATTTGAAACAGAAAAAGATTCGGATCTCCTCAGTACTGTATCTCTACTATTTTTCCAGTTTTGTAAAAATGAGTATACTTTTACATCATAAAAACTGTAATATTGGTGAAACATATTCATTGAATACTTACCAGCACATACCCAAGCACTGTGCTTTGCTTGTCAAGCACATTTAATTCTAATAACAATCCTGTGATATAACCATCATTATTTCTGTTTTCTGGACAATAAAAAGTAATTAAAAGAAAAACAGAAATTGCTCACTATCTCACAGTCAGATCTTCTGACTCCAAATGTTCCTTCTTAATGGTGAGGACACTGAGCACATAAGAACATCAGTGCTTTTGCAAGTAGATAATATAATTATAAATGATTTATTTTGCTTCCTATAATGTTGTTGTATTATTTTCTAAAAAGAGTAATTTCTAAAATCCACCTTTCTAATTTCTATGGAAAAAGATAAACCAAATCATTTTCTTCTGTACACTAAGCTCTCTGGTAATGCTGGCATTGGTTAAAGTGCAGCTTTTAATAACACCTCATCACAAGCTACTCGTTGGCCCAGGATGACTGGGGCATGGATGGGTTACAGTTTTATTCTAAACTCAAGAGGTCTAGCACAGATGTCTCTGAGAGTCAGGGGGATACCATCATGTCTTGCCTCTCAGATTTCCCTAATTGTATTCCCAGACACTGGATTCCCACAAGATTGGTTAGGACATAAAGATTCTTAAAATAATAAAATGGTCAAACAACTCAGGACACAAATGGTATACATAACATTAGGAAATGTCCCCATTCCTCAACTCACATAACCATTATACTATTTTATAGACTGCACGATTTTAGAGTTGCTTTTACTAGCATAGAGAAAAGGGTTTTCCAGAAGCAATTTTTGCAAGGATACTCTCATCTCAAAGATTATTTATGGCGCTTCCCTCATGGCGCAGCGGTTAAGAATCCCACGGCCAATGCAGGCAACATGGGTTTGAGCCCTGGTCTGGGAAGATCCCACATGCCGCAGAGCAGCTAAGCCCGAGCACCACAACTACTGAGCCTGTGCTCTAGAGCCCACAAGCCACAACTACTGAGCCCATGAGCCACAGCTACTGAAGCCCGCGTGCCTAGAGCCCACGCTCTGCAACAAGAGAAGTCACGACAATGAGAAGCCTGCGCATCGAAATGAAGAGTAGCCCCCGCTTGCCACAACTAGAGGAAGCCCATGCACAGCAACGAAGACCCAACGCAGCCAAAAATAAATTAATTAATTAAATAAAAATTTTTAAAAAGACTATTTATTAATTACAAAGGTAAACATGTACCATTACAATAAAGAGATGTGGCAATCACCACCTTAACCAAGTGATAAAGCTTAGCAACACCAATAATGGGACAACTTGAAATCATGTCTCTGTTGTGAAGCAGTAAGAAGTACATGTGGAACCTGAAGAGTGTTCTCACCAAAAACACTTACATGAATCTAAACATGAAGAAACAAATACAACATGTGGGACACTTCATGATGCAACTTACTTGGACTCTTTTAGTTAATGACATAAAAAACAAATAAATAAAAATGGTGGGGTGAATGGTGTTCCAGATTAAAACTGACTAAAGGCAAATAATAATCAATGCAATGGGTAAAATGGATTCATTCCTAGATTAGAAATAAGTAGCTATAAGTGACATTTTTCTTCAGGCAAATGGAAATTATGCAAGGCTGTATATTGGATAATATTACTGAATCAGTAATTTTTGTGTATGAAAATAGTATTGTGGTTAATGTCTTTATTCCTAACAGACATATATTGAAATATGTAGGCATGAAATGTTATGTTTAACATGACTTTCCTATGGTTCAGGGAACAAAACATCCAGAGAGACAGATGTGTATATAGAGATAAATGTATACATAAGCAAATGTAGCAAAATATTAACAGTTGATGAACCTACATAAGGGAATGGGACTGCTGATTGTACTATTTTGTCAACTTTTCTGTAGCTTTGAAATTTTTCACTATAAAAATGTAGAGGGAAAAGAGCGAATATCCAAGGTGCTATGTATGCTACATGCTTTCCCTTCTAAGTACTGCCTACCATTTCTAACCACCAAGACACGCACACAGTGAAAAACAACGAAGGTTTTTATATGGCACTAATAATCTGTAACATTTACAGACTCTTGGAATTAGAACTTGGTTATCTTTGGGGACCCTTACTCAGCCTACCATAAGCAACACTGTGGTTCTGCCAAGCTGCTGTAATGAATGAGTGAGGAACAAGGGGGTGATTATATGATAAAACATTGCATTAAACCTGATAAAGAGAGAAGTGAGATCAAGAAAATGTGAGGGATAGGAAAATGCAGGACAGGTTCTCCTAGACTGCAGGATTTTTGGAATCAATGGACTCGTGCGGTTGAGTGGAAAACAGGAGATGACGATGAGAGAATGAGATGATTGAAACATTATGGAGGGATGAGGCTGAAGTAGAATGGAAGAGAGAATCCTTGGAGAAGTCACGGAGCTGGAATTCACCTTTAGGTGAATTAGGAAAATCAGCAGGACTTCTGACAAAGGTATTTGGGGAGACTGACAGTGAGCCAGGAGCTAAAATTTGATGGGGGGGAAGAAAAATTATCTTTATATCTATAGCACACGGGGACAGAGTGATAGATTTAAATTATTTTGAAGTTTATTCATTCTTGTACAGGCTTCTCACATCACAGGTGAGTTCTAGTATAACTGAAGTACTTCCACTACTAGTCATGTTTTATATTTTAATACCATTACATTATCACATGGAATTAAATTTACTGTAAGCCTTAGACCCGCTCCAAAATAATTTATATTGAAAATCTCAAAGTGACCACTGGCAACACTTATAATGGACTATAATCTAGACAATTGCTAGATTGTCCACAGCATCATCGGCATTATCTAGGAGCTTGCTAGAAATGCAGAACCCCAGGCCCACCCAGACATTCCCAATGAAAATCTCCATCTGAACAAGATCCAGGCAATTCACATGCAAATTAAAGGTTGAGAAACATTAGTCTAGGCAGTAAAGCTGAGGAACGTGTCAGCAGTGAAGATCCGCAATATTTTTGGCCACATCTGTAGGAGGAAGAGATGAGAATTTCTGTCAGAGAATTTTTCCTTCTCACATTGCAACAATAAAAGTGATATGATTTAAATAATTGTGGGGAGCTGAAGTGTATTAGTTTAATATTTGTCTGAGGTCAAGTTTCAATAATGATACTAGAGCTCAGATACGAACTGGTTAAGTAGTTGTTAAGGGAAAGACTGAACAGTCCTCCCATCAGGGCCTGGCTCCGTGACCTCCCTGAGCTCTCTGAGATGCACAAAGGGGAGGAGGCTGCCCCGCTTCAGAGCATCTCCCACAGAGGCACGCACGTACCTCTAGGAAGAGACATCTTCTTTCTCACACAAGTCATTCATTTTCCAGTTTTATAGTTTACTCACCTCCAGATTAACTTAGGCATGTGATGTTTATTTCTTGTTGTTGTGTGGTGCCAATAGAGTTACAAGTCTTCGAGCATGTGTTTGGATGAATAAAATCGATAAGATACAAAGTCGAGAAAAAAGTTGGTATATTGCAGAGTTAGAGTATTTACCAATAGGACATTAACGATGGTACATGCAAAATATATTATGATAATATAAGGATTTCACGTGTTTTCAAAAGGCATTTTTAGATAGGCAATGATCTACAGATGACTCTAACTCTAGTTCCTGAAATCTAGTCTGGTTGGAATTTTCTCCGTACCTTAAAGGCTATTTTACCTATTATTGCTAGGCCAAGGTATTTATCCCAGAAATGAAGACTTTTCTTTCTTTCACCCATCATTCTGAACTGCTTTATCATAGGCTTAATATGAAAGTTATCTATTAATTTCTATATAATTAGTGTTTTGTTGTCATAGAATTCGGGAGCTTGTATGTCAATAATCTTGGCACAGAGCATTTAAATTACAAAAAGAAAAAAGAAAAATAACACATAAATTTACTTCTTTAGTGTTCTTCTCATCAGCATGAATTTCATAAAGTACATGGCGACTTTGCTATACAGGTTATTTACAGTTTACACCCAGTCTGTTATCAAAAGTGATATGACGATTATAATAAATAATACATTTATAGAAATATCATTAAAAGTGGAACAGATTACCAAAATATTGAAAAGCTGGAGAGAGATGGGAAGATAGGCATATTAAAAATATAAACTCGGGCTTCCCTGGTGGCGCAGTGGTTGAGAATCCGCCTGCCGATGCAGGGGAC
>NC_041222.1:32345137-32351406 GCF_002837175.3 Physeter macrocephalus
AATGGCCGCTGAGCCTGCACGTCCGGAGCCTGAGCTCCACAACGGGAGAGGCCACAACAGTGAGAGGCCCGCGTACCACAAAAAAAAAAAAAAAAAAAAAAAAAAAAAAATATATATATATATATATATATAAACTCATATACTGTTCAAAAGGGAGAATTAAATCTTATTTGGGGCATTCTGGCAACTTACACATAATGGAAAACAGAGTGGACCAAATAGCTTTTTAAATAAATTTTTTTAATTATACCTGATCATTATCTCCCTAAAACTTTCAATTTATTGCATAAGTCTTATTGTAGTATTATTCATTGTCTCTAATAAGGTCTCTGATAATGAATAAAAAGGATAGAAAGTACTTTTCTCATAGACTGGTACTAGGATGTTCCACATAATTGATCATTCATTTTTGTGGCAATTCTTTATCATCATTAAAAGCAGACTGCACTCCTAAGGCTTAACATACTTCAGGGCCACACCTGCTCCTGGGAGGATTCTTTGGAAAGAACATGTTTTGAGATTTAGTGACTAACATGACAGTTTTAGTGAATAAATTGGAAGATGACAAGAATAAGAATGGGGTGTCTTGTGAGTCACGTTTACTTCAAATAAGGCTAACTTGAACCTTTATAGAGCAGAGATTTTTGAAACACTTTCACTCATAAGTACTGCTTCTTGAAATCTTTTCAAAGCTGTTGAATAATGTTGCTTAATACTTTTAAAATATTCATCAAATGATGTTTCATGCTCATGAAACAAGTAAAAATGATTGGGAAGAAATCTGTTTTATAATTTTCATAATTGGCTTAAAGTCTTTTTTTAAAATTTTGCTCTAAATATATTTAGGTTTATTAAAACTAACGAGCAAACGCAAAGCTGTAAATTGTAGAACCTGTACTTAATTCCAGTACTATTCAAAAATTAGTGAAAACATAAAATGATTTAAACAATTATACAGAATAATTGCTGGGGCACTGTTTAAGTTGGTTGAAGGTGCTTTTTAGTTCATTCAATTACAGATACATTTTCCATTTGAAAATGAATTTCATTTTTGTCCTCGCCTCCACAATCATGGCACCAGTGACACATCAATCTTTTGTAGCCAGCTAAACAACTATTGTCCCCACCTTAACATTCTTCTGGGAAGGTGTATTTGTCTTAACTCTCCACCTCCTCCAATTTTCTGCTCAAAGCTAACTCATGTAGAGCTCCAGATAAAAATGTTAACCAATGTTCGATTAGCCATCTAGACAGGGCATTCTATGCTTAGCCAGGCTGAATTCCATTCCCTCATGTAAAAAATAATAAGCCATGTTAAAATAGTAAAGAAAATGTTTAATAATTTGGTATTTTATTATTATATAAATTCACATGGGCTGTTAGTATTTTAAGTAGTGGCGAGTGTGTGAGTGCCAGGAGACATTTACCTCCCTGGAGGCCCATAAAGTACCAGCTGGTAAGTCATGGAGACTGCAAACCTGTCTGGTTCTTGGTCTCCTTAGGGGCAAAGATTGATACATTCTTCCTCAGACAGAGAGAGATGAGGAACTCCCTGTCCCTGAACTTCTACAGGATGAGAGGCGTCAGCAGGTGTTCCTGGAGCCACAGGGGACAGAAGCTTGTACTCCATGAATTTTGAGAACCACATTCCCAGAGCTCTGTTGCTAGCCTCTAGGCTGACCGCTATCCCAGAAAGGAATGGAATTCCACAGGCCCGTCACCTCCCTTGACCCCCCTCTCCCTCACTCACTATGAGTGCTGAAGCGTTCTCATAAAACTTTCAGGCCCCAGCAGCTGCGCAGCTCAAGACTAGTTGGGGATTGGACGGGAGTTGGGAAGGGAAGACTCCAGCCGTGCATGAATGGATCACCATCCCCCCAGTCACCCTAAAAACCAAAATTCTGCCTAGAAGAGCATGTTTTCCATTCCCCAACTATTGGTATGGATTCGAACTTATACCTTCCTATTTTTGGTCAATGTTGCGACATTGCCCTCTCTGCAAAATTGTTATAGAGCACCCGACTTGAATTCAGCATTCCAGCACAGATCACTGGAGTGTAAAAGAATCAGGGTAAGGAATCAGAGGGTAAAGAATCAGACTGCACCCCTTGCTACCCTCTAAAACAAACCCCAAAGTGCCCACTAGGTTAGGGTACTAGACACAAATTTCCAGGGGTCAGAGATTTATATTGTACCTTCCTATGAATTCTGATTGAATATAAACACATTGGAGCAGCCATCACCTTACAAAACCTTCAGACAAACGGCTGTTTATTTCTTAGATTAGTCTGATTGATTACAGTCATCCCATATAGAAACCAGGAACTAAATATCTCATCCAAAAATCCACTCCCTTCCACCCCACTTCCTGCACACATAGTAGTACAGGAAAGCAGCAAAGTATAAATCACTTTTGCCTTCAAAGCTTTGAAAAATCTGTGAAAATTCATAGCCATGATTTCTAGATCATATTTTTAACCTGATTCTGAGAACTTTAAGTCACTCATTCAGAACTGATGTGGGAACAAAATCACTTTTCTAAACTTGGAAAAGTTCTTTTTTTTTTTTTAATAATCCAACTTTCTTCCAGCTTGGAGGAGCCTAATTTACATAAATCCCCTCACCTCCCACCATACCTCTGACAGTGGAATTCTAAACAAAGCAATCAGGCTGGCAGATGAGTCAGATTTGCTTATTGTATTGTAAGTACGCATGTTAAAAAATGGTACTAGCTCTCTCTTGTTATTTATTGGTGTCGAGCTACAATTTAAAAATGCTGCTCTTTAATTTTTTTCCTCTCCTATGACAGGCACATTGCTTCCCCCTATACCTCCTTGAGAGCTTACTAAATATTTGAGCACTAAGAAACCCTAATTTTTCCTCTTAAAACTAACTAGAAACATTTATTTTGATTTAACTTTTTAGACAAAGAGAACCCTTTGATTTGGGGGCTTTAAGGTTTTGGAATAAAATGATTTTAGGTAAATTAGCTGCTAAAATTACCGTTATTATGCTCCTAAAAGCTGCTAAAAACAATCAGTTCATAGGGCAACAATTTCATATACTATAGCATTTTCTTCCTGATACGTTTTTCAGAAATTTGGCCTAAAATAGATATGTATTTTTAAGTTATAATAGAATTAAATTACCAAGAAAATGACTATTACAGCCGTAAATCTTTAAAATGTTATATTTACATAAAGCGGGACTTTCCAAACACTTAAAATGATAAATGCCCAAAGACAATTGGAGCCATATCTGTCTTTGTTTCTAATCCAACTCACGAAATATAAGTAAGCCAAGTTACAAGTTGCTTTCTTTTTATTCTAAACATTTTTTTCTTTGTTGAGCAAATGTGTCCCTTCCTGGATTGCATCCTGGCCATCCCCTACCTCTTCTCAATCCCCTTTAGGGCAGCAGCTATTTAAACATGAAAAATAGAGTTCTGCCAAAAGACATGTCTTTACTCATGTTTTCAAGGATGGAGGCAAACACTGGCAGCAAACATGAACAGCAACGAAAAAAAGTCATTTGGAATTTATTTTTCTCACATTTAGAATCAGCAAGACATTGATTGGTGCAGCCACTATGGAGGCAACCACAACAAGGAAGTGCACCCTGATGGCACATTAACATCATTTTGTGTCGGAAAGGGATTCTCAGAAGTTGTTCTGCTCTTTCCCCTGTGCCTTGGTGTAGGGTGGCCAATCTACTCTTCATTTCCAGAACATCAGCTGGCTGCCTTTTCCTTTTTTTTTTTTTTTTTTTGTGTGTGTGTGTTACGCGGGCCTCTCACTGTTGTGGCCTCTCCCGTTGCAGAGCACAGGCTCCGGGCGCGCAGGCTCAGCGGCCATGGCTCACGGGCCCAGCCGCTCCGCGGCATGTGGGATCTTCCCGGGCCGGGGCACGAACCCGCGTCCCCTGCATCGGCAGGCGGATTCTCAACCATTGCACCACCAGGGAAGCCCCCTTTTCCTTTTAAATATACAAAAAAATGGGGGAGTGAAACCTTGCTTTATAATTTATTGCAACATTTCCCCATCCAGAGATTGAAGAAACTCTATTACTTAAATCCCATTTTTGTCAATTCCAGCCTTTTCCCTCTGTCTGCTGAATAAAAACACAAACTTGGTGAAATATAGCACTCTATTAAAAAAAAAATTCCACAGTCTAGTTAAATGTGGTTCCTTTGAATTCTTAAAAGTTGCCTTGTATTTGTATAATACTTTGTAACATAAATATTATTTCATATACAATTTCATTTGACTCTACTAACAGCCTCCCAAGTAAGGCAGAAGAGATATCGTCCCCAGGTGTAAATAAAGAACCTGAGGCTTTGAGAAGTTCAATGACTTGCCTTAAGAAAGTAACCATGTGAGTTCTCAGTCAAGACTAGCATTGTCTATTAACTAAATCCCAGGCCAGTGCCGTCTACACCAGCAAATTGTCTTCCTTCCTAAGTCCCATGTGGTATTTATTTTCTTTGAACGTTTTCAAACTTCTTTCACTTTGAACAGAAAACCTGGAGCAGAATATGGTGGTTTTATATAAAAGCACTTATGTAGAAGAATGTACATATTGCTAAACAACAACCTTATACTTTGGTACCATAATGCCTGTAGATATTTTTCTACCTTATCTGCATAGTAATTGTCCTTCAGTGATCAACAATCTTCAAATTGTATTTGTTTGTCTTCCTCTCTTTACAATAAATAGTGTTGGTGTGGATACGAACGGCAGTTTCAGGAGGAGAACGAGAGAGGTGTCGCTGAGAGGGCTAGTTGTGGTTCAATTTTACCCTGTGTAATCAGAAAACATATATATATGAATAGAGTACCTTTCTTAAGGTATATGTTTTTACAGACGCCCCTTGCAATGCCCTACAGAGAGATAAGGCATCCTTTAATGAAATGGAGATCCACCCTACGCCTTCACAGCTGTCTTTCCATTTGGTGTGCAGTCAACTGTATATTTAATACAAATATTGCTTCAGGATTTCCAGAGCAGATAAGGACGCTGCTGATGTTAGAATGCAGTGCAGAGAGAATCTGCACACAGGTAGCCCAGTGAAATTTCGCTTGGTGAAAAATTACCATGATGATCATAATTAATAATTATCTTGTGCCAGTGGAGAATTATACTAATTGGTAATCTCTTCTCTTAAAAGTCCTAATATTTTATTTCTGCTTATTGCTAACTATCAAGTAGAATGCTAATGGAAATGTGGATGACTGGTATTGTAATAATTATAACTGTAATCACATTCGGCAGCTAACCTCTAATTAAAATAAATCAGATGATGTAGCAAATTGGCTACATACAGTTGTGTTTCCAATAATATATCTTATTGGGAAAAACTTATTTTCTCTCACAGAAAGCCTTTGAAGATCACATTAAAAATTACGTGGATGTGTTTTCTGCAGTAATAAGTAGGTTAATTGCACATTCATCAGGTGACGGTGTTTCATGCTAAACAAAAGTTAGCATGTAATAAGGACCACTGTTTCTAATGGCATTATAATATTGTTACCTTGCAATTATATGCAGGTCATTCTTGGATGTTCAGCTAGTAATAAATGTAGGTATACAAACCTGAAATTTCTTGACTGAACTCTGAAAACCAGACAAAATTATCCATGGGAATTTTTTTTATACAGCAGGTTCTTATTAGTCATCAATTTTACACACATCAGTGTATACATGTCAACCCCAATCTCCCAGTTCATCCCACCACCACCACCACCACCCTGCCCGCCATTTTCCCCCCTTGGTGTCCATACATTTGTTCTCTACATCTGTGTCTCCATTTCTGCCCTGCAAAACAGTTCATCTGTACCATTTTTCTAGGTTCCACATATATGTGTTAATATATGATGTTTGTTTTTCTCTTTCTGCCTTACTTTACTCTGTATGACATTCTCTAGGTCCATCCACATCTCTACAAATGACCCAATTTCGTTCCTTTCTATGGTTGAGTAATATTCCATTGTATATATATACCACATCTTCTTTATCCATTCATCTGTCGATGGACATTTAGGTTGCTTCCATGTCCTGGCTATTGTAAACAGTGCTGCAATGAACATTGTGGTACATGACTCTCTTTGACTTCTGGTTTTCTCTGGGTATATGCCCGTAGTGGGATTGCTGGATCATACAGTAATTCTATTTTTAGTTTTTTAAGGAAACTCCATACTGTTCTCCATAGTGGCTGCACCAATTTATATTCCCACCAACAATGTAGGAGAGTTCCCTTTTCTCCACACCCT
>NC_041222.1:32351564-32352454 GCF_002837175.3 Physeter macrocephalus
TTTTAAGTTTCATTAGGTCCCATTTGTTTATTTTTGTTTTTATTTCCATTTCTCTAGGAGGTGGATCAAAAAAGATCTTACTGTGATTTAGGTCAGAGTGTTCTTCCTATGTTTTCCTCTAAGAGTTTTATAGTGTCTGGTCTTACATTTACATCTCTAATCCATTTTGAGTTTATTTTTGTGTATGGTGTTAGGGAGTGTTCTAATATCATTCTTTTACATGTAGCTGTCCAGTTTTCCCAGCACCACTTATTGAAAAGACTGTCTTTTCCCCATTGTATATCCTTGCCTCCTTTGTCATAGATTAGTTGACCATAGGTGTGTGGGTTTACCTCTGGGCTTTCTATCCTGTTCCATTGAAATATATTTCTGCTTTTGTGCCTCGCCTGTACCATACTGTCCTGATTACTGTAGCTTGGAAGTCAGGGAGTCTGATTCCGCCAGCTCCGTTTTTTTTCCCTCAAGACTGCTTTGGCTATTCGGGGTCTTTTGTGTCTCCATACAAATTTTATGATTTTTTTGTTCTAGTTCTGTAAAAAATGCCATTGGTAATTTGATAGGGATTGCATTGAATCTGTAGATTGCTTTGGGTAGTATAGTTATTTTCACAATATTGATAATTCCAATCCAAGAACATGGTATATCTCCCCACCTGTTGGTATCCTCTTTAATATCTTTCATCAGTGTCTTTTACTTTTCTGCATAAAGGTCTTTTGTCTCCCTAGGTAGGTTTATTCCTAGGTATTTTATTCTTTTTGTTGCAATGGTAAATGGGAGTGTTTTCTTAACTTCTCTTTCATATTTTTCATCACTAGTGTAGAGGAATGCAAGAGATTTCTGTGCATTAATTTTGTATCCTGCTACTTTACCAAATTCATTGATTAGCTCTA
>NC_041222.1:32352622-32353220 GCF_002837175.3 Physeter macrocephalus
CCATTTTACTTCTTCTTTTCCAATTTGTATTCCTTTTATTTCCTTTTCTTCTCTGATTGCCGTGGCTAGGACTTCCAAAACTATGTTGAATAATAGTGGCGAGAGTGGACATCCTGGTCTTGTTCCAGATCTTAGAGGAAAGGCTTTCAGTTTTTCACCATTGAGAATGGTGTTTGCTGTGGGTTTGTCATATATGGCCTTTATTATGTTCAGGTAGGTTCCCTCTATGCCCACTTTCTGAAGAGTTTTTATCATAAATAAGTGTTGAGTTTTATCAAAAGCTTTTTCTGCACCTATTGAGATGATCATGTGGTTTTTATTTTTCAGTTTGTGAATATGGTGTATCACATCAATTCATTAGCATATACTGAAGAATCCTTGCATCCCTGGGATAAATCCCACTTGATCATGGTGTATGATCCTTTTAATGTGTTGTTGGATTCTGTTTGCTAGTATTTTGTTGAGGATTTTTGTATCTATGTTCCTCAGTGGTATTGGCCTGTAGTTTTCTTTTTTTGTAGTATCTTTTTCTGGTTTTCATATCAGGGTGATGGTGGCCTCATAGAATGAGTTTGGGAGTGTTCCTTCCTCTGCAATT